>NW_017306843.1:207707-209746 GCF_000935625.1 Nanorana parkeri | reverse complement strand
CCTGCAGAGCCCACCATAGACTCTCTAAGGTGGGCTCTGCAGGGTCACCCTCAGGTGGGCTGGTCACACTCCTTACCTGTCCACCTCCTCTTCCTCCACAGTCGGTCATGAGCCCCGCCTCCTCCGCCTGTTGCTGGGCCCGCCCCCACGCCGGGCTCCGCCTTCTCTGATGCCAACCCCGGGCCCTGCCTCCTCCTCCACTGCGGGGTCCAGTCTGCTCCACTGCCGCTGCTGGCTCTCACTGACTCAGCAGTGGCTGTGGAGAGGAACTGTCAGTGATCCGAACAGTGGCACATTTCTTTTCACAGCCGCCAATGTCAGCCAGCAGTGTGAGATGCCATAGCGACCCAGGCGGCCCGCAGGTCATCAGGAATGTCCTGGCCGGGCCCCCCTGTGCCCCGGGCCCCATAGCGGCCGCCTGGGTCGCTATGGTGACTGTTACGCCACTGTGTGTGGATATATATATATATACTTGGTATCCCTTAGCATTTCCTCCCCCCCCCCCTCTACAAAGGGATCTCATGACCTACTAGGTTCCTCCTGCTCCCTTCCCTAAAAAAAAAAAAAAAACCTGACCCTGGATTGTCTTTTGGGGCACCTGCAATTTGGCGAAGCACTAAACCTTATTCCTAGTCCCTTTTCCTGGCATCCCAATTGTGGAGCGCTCAGACGACCTTCCCTGAAGAGGCCAAGTTTTTTTACCCTTGCAGTCATAAACCTTCTAAAGGGCATGACGGCTGTAAGCTTTGGCCTGGTAGGACCTCATAAGTGTCTAGCGTTTGGTAGTCACTGGTCACTAATAGGTGAGTCTGTTCAGCTCCAATCCTCGCTAAAGAAATCTTCACCCTCTAGGGTGGTTTATTCCTTAACGTTCAGGAAAATTCGGTAAGTACTAAAATCTTAATTTTTCCCTCATCGGTAGTAATTGATATCATCGATGCGAGCTTCATGTTGTCTTCTATTTTAGAATTATAATACAGTGATTTTATGAGCTAGTACAGGCTGTATTTAACTGTTATTTAACAAAATAAGCAGGACTTTGCATGACTATAGTAGGTAGGAATGACATTTTGTTTGTGTGCATTCTTGTGAATGTTATATCTTGATTTACCGTAGGCATTTTTGGAACTGGCTACTGAAGAAGCAGCTGCTACTATGGTTAATTATTATACATCAATGACACCTCATCTACGTAACCAACCAATATATATTCAGTACTCTAACCATAAAGAACTCAAGACAGACAGTGCTCTCAACCAGGTATTTCTGCTATATTGATTTCTGCTAAAAGATGATCTTACAGAAAACATTCAATGCTATTCTTTTTCAAGATTAATGACCGGAAAACACCTAAACGTTGCATGTATAGAAAAAAATATTCTGTACCAAAACCATCAACAACATAACTAGGTTAAGCTCTCACAATAAATCATATTCCTATGGCTTTTCCTGTGACCGTGTGGGAAATTAGGGTAAATGGGCTTGCACTCTAAAAAAATAAAAAAAAAGCATTTAATATACACAAAGTTTGTGTACTCAAAATATGGAGGCATATCTGTTTTGGAGCCACTGTTTACTGTCACCGACTCAACATCCTTAATCTTATACTCACCTGAAGCTTCCTTCGTATAGTGATGAAGCTGGTAGTCGTATCCAGTTGCAGTAAAAATTCTGAGGTGATGGAATGTCTCCAGCACATGGGTTCCCTTACCGCCACAAACGTAGACTTTTTGATACTAAACTGAATGCTTGATTTACAATATATAATACATTTATTTGTTAAATGTGTAGAGCGCAGTGATTGTGACTCACTCCTCTCTTAATTCTTGTCAATGTGTGTGTTCAGACTGTTGGAAAACAAATCCTATCTTGTCACTGATTTGTCAGCTGGAGGCTAATTGAGACACTAGAGAGAATCTGCAAGCAATATTTAAAGTCATATAATTACTTATTTAAAAGAACTAGAAAATGTGTACTTACTGAAACACTGACACTTCTTGTTAAAAAAGGGGGGGGGGGGGGGGTGCTCATTTTTTCCC
>NW_017306843.1:190199-207629 GCF_000935625.1 Nanorana parkeri | reverse complement strand
AAGACATCGCCCTTGTTGATAAAAGGGGGGGGGGGGGGGGTCTGCTAATTTGCCTGCATGCAGTATTTTCATGATATTGTCATTACATGCAATTTCAACTACAGTACATATATTCTGTGCTACTTGTCAATTATCTAAAGCGAACAGAAATGTGCCATGCTGTCTTAGAGGGTGGTTCTTGTTAGTGGCTTCTGCCCTTTGGAGCAGTTATTGAAAGTGGCACAGAAGTGGAATTCTCATAACAACCAGGCTGTGCTGGAAAAGGGAAGCAGACAATTTTCTGTGTGAAATGGCTTTGGTTTGTCTGGATTTCATGAATTAGGCAATTTTAAGGTCACAGTTTAACATACAGGGCAGCTGTCATCTGAACTGCTGTGGATGCCTGAAAGGATCTCAGTGTGAAAATGTGCAGTAATTTAGCCCTGCTTTTTTCAGTATAATTAGTTTAATGTAACCGCGTTGTAATTAAACGGCCAGCCGGCCTTCGTGCGTCCCACTGGTCACTTGTATTGTGGGTGTGTGTGTGCCCCCCCAATCCCGAGCTGTTTTGGCGCGGGACCTGCACGGCGGTTATTGCGATCACATAGGGTGCTTCTTAGCCCCCTATGCGATAGCAATAACGTTAAGTGAAAACATTTTATGGATTTTTTTCTGGTACTTTTTTCATTATGTAGTAAAAAATAACCTCAGTGCTGCTTACATATCATCAAAAGAAAGCTCTATGTGTCCCAAAACAATAGTATATAATTCATTTCAGTACAGTGTTGCATGGCTGAATAATAGTCGAAGTACTGCAGTGCTGAATACCGAAAAATGGCGTGGACAGGAAGGGGGTGTAAACACCTGGTCTTCAAGTGGTTACAGCATGCAGAAAAAAAAATAAACGAATGAGAATTGGATTTTTTTGCTCAATAGAAAAGTTCAACTTTATTTCATTCCAATACCATACTGTTTTACTCTCGACAACTACCATTTTGTAAGCTCTGTGTGTTTTTTTTCGTTCCGTTTCAGCGTGCTCAAGCAGTACTTCAGGCTGTATCTGCAGTTCAGTCTACAAATTCCACTGCAGGAACTACTACAGCAAGTGAGACCACAATGTCCTCAGCACAGAGTCCTGTCCTGAGAATAATTATTGACAACATGTACTACCCTGTCACCCTTGACGTCCTTCACCAGGTAGGTGAAGATGCATCTTAACCACTTGAACTCTTTGGGCATGTCCTGATTGCCCAGCCATGGAAGTGGTCAAACAAAACCTACTGCTGGAGGAGTGAGCTTGTTTCTGTTATTTAGCAGCATGTTAAAGGTGTTTTAGTAAAGGTGGTCTGGGCGGCTGTAGAGCAGCCTGATTACTTTTACAGAACTGACAGTGATACCTATTTGCACTACTCTTTGTTGTGGTTATTAAAAAAACAACCCCGTTTTTTGATGCTCTTGTTTTTGCCTCAGATATTTTCAAAGTTTGGTACTGTGTTGAAGATAATCACTTTCACAAAAAACAATCAATTTCAAGCCCTTCTACAGTATGGAGACCCAGCTAATGCCCAACAAGCAAAACTGGTAAGTACATTTGCAGTAAAATTTTTAAAGTGAACCTGTCCTGGCTTAAAGAATGCCAACGTTGAATCCGGTGTTATTCTTCAATTAGTCCCTGTGGAAGCCCATTGGATGCTAGACTCTTGACTTCCCCAAGAAGTCCCACACCTACCAGTTACCAGCACATCTGCTACCCCCTTAGTGGACAATTAAATTGCAGGGGGCAGGTCTTAACAAAAATAGAACTATGGGAACAACAGTTGTTGGGCAGTGATAGTGATAAAGATGTAAGTGCTAACTAAATAACATTTGGTTGCCACAGCACTGTGTATAATAAAAACTTGCATTTTCTTTTTTATGCATCCATTTGCTTCCGATCCTTTGCAGCTCCTTTGCAGTTTCTTCCTTTTACATGCATGAACTTCAGCAATTGCTGCATGGCATTTCTCTGAAAGAGTTTCCTGATGGTGACAGCGGTGAAGCAAACTTATGTAATGTTTGTTGAAATTACCACATGTAGTCTCTCTCAGAACTTTATATGGCAGAGTGACAACTCAGGAGCACAATTGGGAGACAGGGATAAAGAGTTGTCTTCCTGCAACAGGAAGTAGCCAAACAAGGATCCATATGGCAGAATCAATATGTACAATTTTAATGTAAGCTGACTTTTGATATTGCATTAACATGATTAAGGCATATATGAGATTGTAGTGATTGGGTTTTACATATACTGCACTTCACAGTTGTCTGACCTCTCCTACCATCTTCTGAGTGTCGTGTGTTAAATCTGATAGTTTAATAGGGAGATGTTGTCCTGGACATGTCAAGTGTCAAGATAAGATGAAGCTAAATAATAGGACTATATAAATCCTTCAACAATAAGCCTGCATAGGTATAGTATTTATCAACCAAATTTTTAGATTCCTGCCTAATCCCAGACATTACCAGTTCTTTTCTTGGCTTAAAGTGTATTTCCACTTTCACAGGTCAATTGGTATAACGCCTATTTTCTACATTATTTGTTACATGTTCTCATTCACATAGCATAAGCTGAAAAAAAAAAAAAATGTAAAAATGCTTCTTGCAGTTTAAAGCCCATTTCCACCTTTGCAGAGGTATTTCAAAAAAACATATGCCAGCAATGAAGCCGGTATATGCAGTTGATGGATATGAAAACAGAAACTCAAATTCTTTTGTTGGCTTTCCTGTTCATATTCTCATAGAAATGCCTCTGCTTTGCAATTTCTGTTTTAAGCTCTCTCATTCATTAGTATTCATAGTAGAAAAACATCTAAAAGGTAAGATTTTTTTTATTTTAAAGTTATTTTTCAGCATGCTGTGTGAATAGGAACATAACAAACATATGGAGAGATTTTCTTAAATTTGACTGCAAAAGAGGAAATACACTTTAAAAGTCAAAAACCTGTATACACCCCGGGCTAAGGATTCTAAGGGTTCCTCAGAGATTGGTTTAAAGGCTGTGACGGGTACTTGCAGGTAAAACAAGATGCTTTCATTTTTGTACCGTCACCTTGGGCCTTTTTTAGGCCAGGTCAGGTTCACGTTAACATGGGACATGTAGCGGTATGAGTCAAGTTCCTTTAAATGTAATTGGTTTTTCAAATAAAAAAAAAATTATTGTTCATCCATTTGGTAAGCAAAGGTTTGTTTCTTCTTGAGTACCTTTGTCTAAGTTTTTGCTGTTTGTTTTTTTTTTTGCTCTATAATAGGCACTAGATGGACAAAATATCTACAATGCCTGCTGCACCCTTCGGATTGACTTTTCAAAACTGGTAAACCTTAACGTAAAATATAATAATGACAAAAGTCGGGACTACACCCGTCCAGACCTTCCATCTGGAGATGGACAACCTGCATTAGACCCAGCTATTGCTGCAGCATTTGCAAAGGAAACCTCTCTTCTAGGTATGCATGGGCTTCTTTACAATATCCCACAGCTCTGATGCAAATATGGTTTGTTTTAATTATCAGGTGTTTTATGACTCCTTTTTCCCTCACAGTGTGCTATTCTTTTTAAGGTGCTGCTGGAGCTCTGTCTCGGGTTCCTGCGTTGTTATCCTAATATGGTGGCGATGAGAGCTGTTTATATAAATGGCAAGGATGCGAGCGGCTGTGCATCTGGGCATACTCACATCCGATTACTTTGTGACAGCAAATTCTAAACAGCAGCTCATATTCACTGACTCTTCTGTAAATTGTTTTACCTTGCTGTAACTTTGGCTATACATGCAGCAGTTTTCTAGAAATTTCAGTCACTTTCATCCAGATTTTGACTGCTGGAATGCTTACATAGGCCTAGGCAATGTAACAACATCCCTGTCATAAAAATATGATTGTATAAACTGTTGGTGGTAGGTTGCCTTGATACAATCAGTATTTTGCTGTAGAAAGTAGGTTAAAAGTGCAGTTAGGTACTGGTATGATATAGTACTTGCTATTATGACTGTTTTTCCAGACCTCTATTCCTAAAAGATCTTAGTATCTGTATACCCCTAAAAGTTATCCGTTGATGCGACAATCTGTAGCAGCCATATTAGGGGACTGTTCCATATCCAGAAAATTTAAAGAACACACACTACCACCCACCTTATTTTGAGTAGGTCCTCCTTTTGCCACCAAAACAGCCCGGACCCATCGTGGCATTAATGCCACTAGACCTCTGAAAGTATGCTGTGGTATCTGGCACCAGGCCATCAGTAGCAGATCTTTTAAGTCCTGCAATTTCCACAGATGCTCATTTGGATTAGTTTCTGGAGAATTTGGAGGCTAAGTCAAGACCCCAAACTCATTGTGTTTCAAACCATTTTTGCAGTGTGGCAGGGTGCATTATCCTGCAGAAAAGAGGCCACTGCCATCAAGGAATACAGTTTGCTATAAAGGGGTGTACTTGGTCAGGAACAATGTTTAGGTGTTGAGTGTCAAAGTCCACATAAAAAAACAGGACCCAAGGTTTCCCAGCAGAACATTGCCCAAACCATCGCACAGCCTCCAATGGCTTGCTTTCTTCCCCAAGTGCATCCTGGTACTGGGTAAATGACAGATATGCACACTGCCACACATAATGTAAACAAAAATGTGATTCATCAGACCAGGCCACCTTCTTCCATTGCCCCATGGTACAGTTCTGATGCTCAGGTGCCCAGTTCTGGTGCTCAGGTGCTTTTGGCGGTGGACACTGGTCATGATGGGCACCGACTGGTCTGCAGCTACGCAGCCCCATATGCAACAAACTGCAATGCACTGTGTCAGACATCTTTGAGCTACTGTAGCTATTGCATTGGATCAGATTACATAAGCCAGCTTTCACTCCCCATGTACATTAATGAGCCTTGGATGCATATGACCTTGTTGCTGGTTCACCGGTTTTCCTTCCTTGGACTACTTTTGGTAAGTCCTGACCACCAGGAACATCCCACAAGAGCTGCAGTTTTGGAGTTGCTCTGACCCAGTCATTTAGCCATCACAATTTTGCCCTTGTCAAAGTCGCTCAAAACCTTATGCTTGCCCATTATTTTCTGCTTCCAACACATAAAATTGAGGGATGGATGCAAACATTTAAAACCTAGGAAATGTTGGTTTAATAACAGTAAACTGGATTATTTTAAGGGCCTTTGTTGGTGGTCTTTGGGCTTGTCGATTGCATCAGTTTAACATCACTTTGAGACGTTTCTGAGATCATTCAGAATTTATAATCGGGTGCAAATTTTGCATTCCCCTATATTTTGGTATTTGAAGAAAACAAAAGCCCGTGGACACAGGCCCAAACTATAACCCTCTTGCTTAGTTTTCATTATGATTATTTTGGGGTTTATAAAATATCTGAAGAAAGAACATGATTTAGCAACCATTCAGGTTGTATCAGAAAAGCTTGATGTCAATAATTTATAGTCAATAAGTGTTGGACCCCTTTCACATTGCTGGTCTGGTCTGGTCAGTTTTGAACGCGTACCCGATCGGATGCCCAATGTAAGTCTGTGGGCAATCGTGTGTAAACGGGTGGGTGTCTGTTTACACTCGGTTACCCCTGACTCCGGCCAGGTCCGGAAAAACAAACGGAACAGTGCTCCATTTCACCGGACTGGATCGTGCTTGATCGGGGGTAAACGTGTCTGTTTACATCCGATTCCCCTTAGACAAACATGGGGTCCGGTAATGGCAGTTGTTTCCTCCATTGCACATTTGCTTGTTACATACTTGGGCTTTGTTTCCTTCTTTGTCTAGTGTGACAGATCTATTCTGTGTGTGAAGTCTGGGTCAACTGAACCATTAAGAACCATTTCACTCCCTTTGTGGCCATTTTATCAACAGATGTTAAGCCATTTTAGTAGCGAATTTACCCAGTGGTTAACTCAAATCTCTACATATAATACAATAACAAAAATATTGAATGGCAAGCAATTTGTGATATAAAAATTGCTTTAAGGTAAACACTGCGATAACTAAAAATGTGCTCTCTGAAAATACACTACATTTTCTTTTTAAATTTTTAGTGCAGTAAGAAAAAAAAGGTCTGACTATAAAATCTGTTCTTCCTTTGCACAATGTTTTGGAAAAGTCATTGTGGTTTGGTTTTTTTCTGTTTGTTTTTTTGTTTGTTTTTAATTTCCCTTTTAATGTATTTTTTGTTTTCTTTTTGCAGCTGTTCCTGGTGCATTAAGTCCTTTGGGGATACCAAATGCTGCAGCTGCTGCGGCTGCTGCCGCTGCAAGCCGTGTTGGTATGCACGGTGTTCCAACGAGTGCAAATACTGTTCTTCTTGTTAGCAATCTGAATGAAGAGGTCAGTGAAGCAAATCTGTCTTAACACAAACGACATACATTACTCATAGACACTTTTTTTTATCCTCCCCTATCTTTTTTTTCAAGAAATCTCTTCAACTTTTTGTTTTGAAATAATTTAACAGTTCTAATCTGTTAACCACAGAATGTGTGGAGAGAAAATGAAAACTATGTAACAAGCTTGAATTTCTTAAATTTGAATCTGGTTGGTCCGATCACCTTTATTGTATACAGATGGTGGTGGTCATTGCAGTGATTGGTTTTTATATATTTATATATATTCGAGGCACTGTAGGTAAATATTGTCGGGATCCACCCCGCTGCCTAATTGACAGCTGTCAACAGAGGCACAGCCAGCTGTGCCCGCTCCCTCCCCGTCTGTCCCTCCAGTCAGCGCTGGCGGCAAAGAGAGGGGGCGAGGGAATCCCTGCGGGGAGTGGTGACTGACCGTCACCCTTTTTGCAGGGAGAAAATTGTGAACTGAGTGATCAGCGGTTTGTGATCAATCAGTTCTCGATCAGTAGTGCTGACATGACATCTGCAATGTCACAAGTCGGCTCTAACTATGGGGATGAGTGTGTTTCACTCTGCCCATAATACTTCTTTAACTCAGACTTTTGTGCCTTCACGACACAAGTGATTTCACTAGTAGGGATTTAATTGATTGATTTTTTTTTTTGGACAACACCACAGTGCTTGGGCATAGTGTAACAGTCTGTTTTCTCTCTCTGCCCCTTGGTACTATTGGGCAGATTTTATGACTAAGTGGTTGTTTTTGAAGCACTGCTTTGTCAGGGGAATTCGCAGCAAATGCCATTTGGGAGACGTTTATCAATTCGCAGCAGTTAATTGATTTTTACATTTCCCCTATTTTTTGCTTTGAAGTAACATTGCAACAGAATAAAGCTTACCTCTTACCACTTCTTCATTGTGCGTCGGTTTAAAGTGCTGCCCAGAATTACAGGGCAGGGGTTACAAATGCACACAAACCGTTGCATAGATTTCGCAATATGTGTAGGTAATTTTTAGGGCTGCAACAACTAATCGATAATGAGAATCGTTGTCAACTATTTATTATCGATTAGTTGATTCCCAAACGCTTGCCTGCCTGCCTATCATTCCCTGGCTGACGCTATTCAAGCCATGTGTGCTTAAAAAGTCCTTTGAAGTTGAAAGGTTACACTAGGGGACAATAGACACCTAATGTTACCTTAAAGGGAACCAGTCTCCTCCAGTGTGCTATCACACAGGGACTTTTGACCCTCCCCCATGTGATGGCAATGAAGTAAAAAAAAAATAAAGGTAAATAAAAAAAATAAATGTAAAATCCCCCGTGAATGTGTGCATACGAACGGAATCGCAAGTCGGGTGCACCTACTTTCGAAAATGATGCTTGCACTACACGTCCAGTATTGCCAGGTTTTGCGACAGCAATAATTCTATTGTATTTGCTTGGAGTTTTTTCCAATTCAGGTTATTTTAATTCCATGAAACTAATTAAAATGTCTAAAATAATACATACAATTATTTAAAAAAAATTATAAAAAGTGGGGAAAAAAGAAATTCAAACTGAACACCCTCCTTGGTTCGTGTCTTCCATACTGCTTCTGTCATTGCATAAATTAGCAGCTCCATACAGCCCTTCAGGTCTTCTGAAGCAACGGGTTCTACTCCAACCTGTTGAGTTCCTAAACCAAAAAGAAGCTTCCACTCTATTTTGGATCTCAAGGCCCTAAATGTCTGTCATAGTCTAAATCTAGCAGGGAGACTTGAAAGACGCACATTTGCATGTCCCTATTTTTCCAGAACTTTGCTATTGGTCATCAGCCCTTCAGTTTGTGACCATGCCATTGGGTCTAGCTTTGGTGTTCACCAAGGTACTGGCCCCTGTACTAGCATTGGGGAGCTCTAAGAGTGTCCTCATTGTGGGATATCTGGAAGACCTGTTAACGGAGCAGTTACCACAGGTTCTGGCCAACAATGTAGCTCTAAGTGTCCAAATTTGAACTTTCAGAAGAAGGTTTACATCAGAGTTTTTCATCCTCACGGGAATCTTCAAATTCTCCTCTCTTTGACTTGTACTCTTTAGTCTAGGATTTACCCAATCCTTTGCTTCTACAGACGTTTCTGAGATCATTCAGAATTTATAATCGGGTGCAAATTTTGCATTCCCCTATATTTTGGTATTTGAAGAAAACAAAAGCCCGTGGACACAGGCCCAAACTATAACCCTCTTGCTTAGTTTTCATTATGATTATTTTGGGGTTTATAAAATATCTGAAGAAAGAACATGATTTAGCAACCATTCAGGTTGTATCAGAAAAGCTTGATGTCAATAATTTATAGTCAATAAGTGTTGGACCCCTTTCACATTGCTGGTCTGGTCTGGTCAGTTTTGAACGCGTACCCGATCGGATGCCCAATGTAAGTCTGTGGGCAATCGTGTGTAAACGGGTGGGTGTCTGTTTACACTCGGTTACCCCTGACTCCGGCCAGGTCCGGAAAAACAAACGGAACAGTGCTCCATTTCACCGGACTGGATCGTGCTTGATCGGGGGTAAACGTGTCTGTTTACATCCGATTCCCCTTAGACAAACATGGGGTCCGGTAATGGCAGTTGTTTCCTCCATTGCACATTTGCTTGTTACATACTTGGGCTTTGTTTCCTTCTTTGTCTAGTGTGACAGATCTATTCTGTGTGTGAAGTCTGGGTCAACTGAACCATTAAGAACCATTTCACTCCCTTTGTGGCCATTTACCCAGTGGCTAACTCAAATCTCTACATATAATACAATAACAAAAATATTGAATGGCAAGCAATTTGTGATATAAAAATTGCTTTAAGGTAAACACTGCGATAACTAAAAATGTGCTCTCTGAAAATACACTACATTTTCTTTTAAATTTTTAGTGCAGTAAGAAAAAAAAGGTCTGACTATAAAATCTGTTCTTCCTTTGGACAATGTTTTGGAAAAGTCATTGTGGTTTGTTTTTTTTCTGTTTGTTTTTTTGAATGATCTCAGAAACGTCTGTAGAAGCAAAGGATTGGGTAAATCCTAGACTAAAGAGTACAAGTCAAAGAGAGGAGAATTTGAAGATTCCCGTGAGGATGAAAAACTCTGATGTGAACCTTCTTCTGAAAGTTCAAATTTGGACACTTAGAGCTACATTGTTGGCCAGAACCTGTGCTAACTGCTCCGTTAACAGGTCTTCCAGATATCCCACAATGGTAGATTTGAACACTGTCCTAACAAAGGGATAAATCTTTTGAGGCATTGTGGGTTTATAAAAGGAAACTTAGTCTGATACTTTAGTTTCACTTTCAAACTCCTCAAAGTAGCATTGGATCTGCACAAAGGCCTAAACCAAAGAAACCGCTAAAAGGTAAGAAATATATTTAAAAAAACAAATATTGGAATGCCTTGTGAGTGGGAACACATAAGAAACAGCGGGGCTTTCTCAAAATTGAGTGCAAAAGTGGAACTACACTGAACAAACTGGACAGGTTTGTCTCCATGTACAGGGATCTCCTGGCAGCGGTGGCTCAGTGGGATCAGTACAGCCTGAACTATACCTTGTCTGCTCTGCAGGGTCAAGATGGAGGGCATTTCTGTGATCTTCATAGGGCTGGCCCAGGTGGATGTGATACTCCAACCAGATCATACTCCTTGCAGATGATCCATTGACACTTCCAGATCATCAGGGACTGGTTTTCTGTCCTGCTTTACGGCTGCAGGCTTTGACAGCATTTGTCTTACGAGCACGCAACAAACCTGTCTTACGAGCGGCATTTGTCTTACGAGCACGCAACAAACCCGTCAAATCATACGATTTTCGGCTGGTTTTCCAACATGCTCGTAAGACAAAAGACGTGTGACCGTACAGTAGAAACGGTCGCACGACTTCCATACACCTGCCGATTATCGTACGATCGCGGGATTTCCCGCGATTATCGTACGGTAATCGGCAGGTGTATGGCCACCTTTACAATGCTAGAAAGTCTACTTTTCTCAAGGTCTGTCCTGACACATAGAAAGCATACTTCACTTGATGAGATGGAATAGACTTTTGCACAGGATATTCTGCGTGAGATTAATATTGTCTTTTCTGGAAATGGGTCCGGGTCAACATTTGGCCTCCCAATACCATCATGGGTCTGATTTCGGCACTTGCAATCTTGTTCCAGAGACTGCTAGTCTCTCATTCTTTAAGACCTTTGTGCAGGGTGTTTATGGGACTTCACCAACGCACTCCCCCTGTGAGTCTGTGGGATCTGAATTTGGTTCTCTCTGCACTTCGGAAACTGTAATTTTAAACCTGTGAGGCATATTCCACTTTCCACGCTCTCCCACAAGGTTGCATTCCCTTTTTTATCAACTCTGCAAGGTGAGTGTCTGAAATGACAGCTTTATCCTGTAAAAGCCCTTTTTAATTTTACACAAGGGCAGGGTGGAGTTGAGGCCTAGAACTTCCTTCCTACCTAAGGTAGTTTTGACCTTTAACCTTAACCAGGACATCACCTCCGCCTGGCTCCAGTTCATCCGAAGGAGATCTCCCTCAATTGCCTGCATGCTGTGTCTGTGTTTACCCTTTAGCTGGACTGCTTTTTATTGTCCCAACAGTCTCATATGTGTCCCTCTGTGAATGCTAAAATGGGATTTTTGTATTTACCATAAAATCTAACTTGTAGTTCATTGAGGAACACAGATCTGTCTATTGCCATGCTCTTGGTACTGCTTTTCCACAAAACTAAGGCATGCTGAATGTAGAAGGGGTTATATCGGACTGGCATGGTTTCAGTTTCTAAATTTTCCTTTAGGCAGCAGCATAACCCAACAGTCTGAATTTATGTGTCTCTCAAATAACTATTAAAATAAATGGATTTTATGGTAAGTACAAAACTCCTTTTTTTATTTTACCTAGAAATGCACACAAATTACCGGTATAATTACAAAATGACAGCTTCACTAACTACACTGATTTAATTCTTGCCAAGAATTGAGTCCCATTTGCTAACTGCCTCCTTTGCCTGCACAAGGTTTTGGACCCTTGGAAGTATATAGAAAATCTTTTACACCCAGCTCTCTGGTGGGTGCACTGAGATAAGTTGTACACACTACACTCGCTATCTCTACTGACTTGCATGTATTTCAGTTAACTTTAAGGTTTAGGCCATTTACTGCAATACATTTCACTCCATCTGTAAAGTTTTTTATTATTGTGCATAGCTGTACTGGTCATCATTACGTTCTGTGTCACGTTTTTAATTTTTCTTTGTTTAATTGGCAGTTTTGTTTCATACTCCATTTTTGCTTTTGTATTTTATTTATACAAATCTCTATTTGTATCAACTACTCTAATACATTTTTCTTTCAAGGTCCTACCAAAGATTTTGATGAAGCTCTCTTCCTGTCTTAGTAATCTCTTATTCTTTGCAGTAACTGGGCATTCTCTAACCTTCTCTAATGCTGTATCTTTCCTCTGATACCTGTCTTTCCTATCCCTAAACTGCCATTTACTCTCTTCCTTCATTTCTGTTTGGGTGCTGTGTACTCTGGTATTAAATGTGGAAAGTTTGATTGCCAGGATATCTTGATGGCTATTTTTTTTTTTGTAATTTTATTTTTGTTAAATTTCTTTCCTTCTAGACTGAAGGCAGGCAAACTGGTTTTCTGACTAGATACCCCTGACAGTTGAGAGTGTTCTTACCACAATACAATATTAGGCATAGCACATAAAGCTTCTAAGAAATATAGATTTCCCTCTAGCAACCACTTAGCATACCTATTTCATTTTTTATCCTGCGCTAGCAAAAGAGAAAAAGTGACTAGTTGTCAGTAGCTGCTCTTAATCAGAAATTGCATACGAAAGGCCTTTTGCTTGTGCGAGGCCTAGGTGACAACTGTTAAGGGTACACAGTTATTGTTTCATTGATCAGCATTATGGTGTAGAACATTATGCTGACTGGTATGTTTTTACCTGTAGAAACACATTTTTCTGCCTCCAGTCCAGAATCCGCAGTCCATATCTGTGCTGAATATGGTAATCATTGGTCATGTGTTAGTCTTTACCACCTGCATGTTTGAATGATTCGCTAGCCATCCATGTGAGATTTCCTTAACATTTCAAAGTTTAAGTGTGCTACATGCACTCAAATATAAAACTTACACTGTTTCTACTCCGTTCCCTCCCTGTGTCAAAACAAATGACTACTATGTATTCAGATGAATGTGTTTTCCCATACTTGTCTTGGATGACTACATTTTAGTTCTTCTTGTACAATACATAAGCCAACCATTTTTTCTGACCAAACTCCTGCATTTCCTTTGTACTGACCTTTATTTTATTTTCTCCCCACTTCTTTTTTTTATTTTGTTCTGCATCATCTCCTACCCTACCCCCTTACTCCTTTACATCCTTATCCCCCCTGTGTGTGATGTTCTTCCTGTTCCTCAATGTCTTCCAAACACTGCTGTCAAACCTCTTCCCATATCCTGTGTCTGTTTTCACCCTCCCCCTCAAACCCTATGTTCATGCTTCTTTGCTTGAACAATATGTTCCTCGGACCAACTTGCCCCAATTAACTGCCTTGAACCATGATCCATGACCACCTTCACCATTCTACGGGAACCACCCTTCGTTATGGATGATCTGTTCATCTCCGCTCTTCCTCGACTCTTCTCTCTTCTTGTCTTACGCTGCTTGCTCTTCTCTCCTTCTAAAGATGGTTTCGCCCCAAAGTCTGTTTACCCTCTTCGGTATGTTATTGTTAGCACTATACTTTTATTATTAATTTCATTTTTATTTCACTTTTTTTTTATAGTTAGCACTTTAGCATAAAATTTGAATAGTATTTTTTTCTTTTTATTTTCTGCTTTTTTTTTTCTTATTTCCTCTTTTTATTTTTTTGTTTTATTTTCTTCTCACCATAGACGCATTATTTTAATGCATGTGAATTTATTTTGCATGGTCTTTAATTTTGTTGTCATTCACATAGCTATGAGGGTATATAAAATATATTCTTATCCAAAATTCACTGTTCAAGACTTGATCTGCTTTTCATTCTTGTGAATGTCAGGACTGGTTGAATGATACTTTTGGTGTCTGGTTGTCTCAAATGATCTTAATGTAGTTCATTAGACCTCAGTTTACGTGTTTTTTTTGTTTGTTTTTTTGTTTTTGCATTTACTTTTCTGTCAATCTGATGTAAAGGTGTTTATGGGGATGTGCAGCGTGTGAAGATTCTGTACAATAAGAAAGACAGTGCGCTTATACAGATGGCTGATGGAAACCAGTCCCAGCTAGGTAAGAGAGGTTTTGTTGTATTTTCTTTGTGTGTTATATTGCTGGCCTTTTCCGTAAAGGTTTAAACGACTAAGCAGTGAAGGTTTCGACTAAGCACTGAAGGTTTACACTGCTCAATCCTTCGTCGGGATTCTAAAGTGACACTAAACTGAGGAGTTAAATCTTAAAAATGCATTCAAGTATCTTAAATATTTTGTACCTTATTTGTGTATCACTCGGCTGTAGATCCTCCAATCATCTCTGAATTGGTGCTGACACTGTCCTTATTTCTGGAGGGGGGATATTTTTTTTCCGTGTGTAAAGAAGCCACTGCTCCAAGCTTGCTCATCTGATGGACTATAATCTCAATACAAATTTGTACACTAAATGTTAGATTATAGTGCATCACAGGAGTGAGCTTGGAGTGGTGGCTACTTTGCAACACATGCTATGGGGAACAAACTCAGACATGATTTGAGAATCTACAGCTATGTGATGCACAAATAATGTACAGTTTTAATAGTTAAGGTGCTTCAGTGTTTTTTTAAGATTTACTCCTGAGTTTAGTGTCACTTTTAAGTCTGTACTGCTTTGTCAGAAAGAGCTTAATATAGCATCCTATTAGATGTATATGAAACCAGAATGCCTTTTAGAAGTAGGCTGTGCTGGAAGTTTTTTATTTGCTTATAGAAATGTGAAGAATCTACTCAGAGGTCCCATCCACTTAAAACCTGTGGGTACTGGTCCAAAGGGGTTTAGATTTGTTCATAAGCATGGTATTTTCCACAAAATTTGTTTTGTAGCTGTGTATCGGGATTGTAGACTGAAAGCATTAGACTGAAATAGAAAAAGAGATTGCGGAGGACAGAGTCCTAAAGCTCTTTTTCTGCAGCCCCAGCACTAAATGAACAAGCCTCTATACTGAATGTTCCTGTTCATTCATACATTGTGGATATAGTATGAGATACTATGTCCGCAATTGTGAATGAACAGGAATTGCTGAAGATCACTTCCCATTCATTCATAACTGGTACATAGTAACTCACACTATGTCCAGTTTTTTACAAATATTCAGCTGATTGCTGAATGTTTATACTCAGCTTTCCATGCTGAATCTTTCCATGCCGGCCTCTTTTTAACGATCACACTGCTTTCCATCCTAACGCAGGGGGAGAGTTTCGCCTCCTGCAACGCTGTCAGCGATCTCTTCCCCCACCACTTGGCATCCTGAAACCTTCAGGAGGTTTGGACACTGGCAAACATATAACTGTTAACCAGCCCAGGATAACCCCTACTACTACCAGCATGCCTCAAATTTTTTTTACTAGTGTTCTAGAAGGATGGATATTTTTTTCTTAGCTCTGCTGTGTAAAAGGCTAACCTATTTTTGCTAGCACTTTAGACTCTTCTCTACATCACTGCTAAACTTTTCTTCAATTGTAGCAATCCTTAGACTTGTTTCTGGAGTGTCACGTCTGCATGCTACTGGATGTTGTAGTCTGAAAGTGATCTTCGGGCCCTGGGTTTCCCATGGGGCCCTTTCCAAAATACTTTCTGGTAAAACTTAGTTGCTGAGCATTTTTCATGTCCAGAGCTTATGGCATTGCCTCAGCGTTTGCCCAGTCTCTGAAGTCTCACTTGAGTAGACATGTCAGGCCCAATATCAGCCTGTACTGGGTAACCCCAGCTCACTCTCTACAACAGCTCCTGGCTGCTTGCAGCGCACCTACTGATGGTGTCGACATCTGCAGCCTGGAATCATGTTGTCCCCGGCTCCTAGAGTCTATGCCTTCTTCTGAGTCCTCCTTAGCTCTGTTGGGTGTGGCTGGAACCTCTACCCTCTTGGCTGAAGTTTTTACTACAGTTATGCAAGACTTTTTTTCACTCCAGACCTTTACAACACAACAATCTGTCATGGGACAAATCAATCAGGCCCCTAAGCAAGCTGATTCGTTCGATGCGGAGGACCAGGTTGTGCCTAGCTTTGTGGCACAGGAATCCAGCTCTATAGTCTGAAAAGTCCTTCCTCCCTGTCTTTTTGAGAATCTTCACAATGGTTGCCAGCCTGGGCACCTTGTTGATGCAGGGAACTTGGTCATAGTTGGAGTCTTGTCGCCTATCCTGGATCCCTGGGGCAATGTGCCTGTTTCTGCAGTGTTGGCCTATGCTACTGAAAAGTCAGTCAGTGTACTGGCAGTGGCACATACATCAATTGTCAGGAAACAGCCAAAAGTCTTGCTGCTGCAAGAAAAGTAGATCAGATCTTGTCCAGGCTTAACTTCATGTTGCAGCCTTGTCCTTGGCATACATCCCAGGTGTAGACAATTGGCAGACAGACTTCCTCAGCCAGGAGCACCTAGATTTGGGGGAATAGTCCCTACACCCAGAGCTATACGAAGACCAGTGTCGCAGGTGGGGTACTCCATATGTGGGCCTCCAGGTTCACACCACGCATACACACAGAGGAGTTAATTAATTGTGACACCGAAGAAATGCTCACAATGTACACTTGTAAGCTGATCCGTGAGTGTACATCTCACTCGGAAGAAAACTGTGTTAGAGGGTAAGGCAGAAGCTTTTATCGCATAAAATAAATAGTCTCTTTCGCATTAAAAGTCGGTAAGCTGCTGTAAGACCGTGTTACAGATGTTCCCCAATAGATGAGCATTCTCACTAGATTAGTTGTGGTTATTTAGTAGTATTATTGGAGGTTTGGATTTTTAGCAGCTTGCATTAAAGCACAAATTAACTTTGTGTTTATAACACTCACTAATTTAATTAGTCATTGTTTTGTTCTGTTTTTGCAACGTAAAATCCAAATCGTTGTAATTACGTTTCCCCAGGATAATACTTGTTTACTTATACTGGATGACACACTTCCAGATTGTAATTGGATTAATAACCGTTTTTAAATTACATTTAGTCTTATGTGAAATTAGGAAGTAATTTAGTAAGTAAATAGGTTGAAAAATATGCATAGCTTGGGATGGATGCAATTTATAACCCAAATTTTGTATGTTACAAATGTATTTAGTATGCATGTTGTTTTGCAGCCATGAGCCACCTCAATGGCCAGAAAATGTATGGGAAAATTATCAGGGTTACACTGTCCAAACATCAAACAGTCCAGCTACCTCGGGAAGGGCTTGATGATCAAGGGCTAACAAAAGACTTTGCCAACTCCCCTCTACATCGTTTCAAGAAGCCTGGCTCTAAAAACTTCCAGAATATATTCCCACCTTCAGCAACTCTTCACTTGTCTAACATTCCGTGAGTAGTGCCACTTTTCTATTGCTGCAATCGCCCGAGAAAACATGGTTCTTTTTATGTAAAGCACTTAGCAATTGATATGTAAACATTTCAAGGAAGAAAATAAATGTAATTCATGAATTTGGGCTGACACTGTCCTTTCTTCTAGAAGCTGGCTACTTTGTTTCCCATGGTCCCTGTGTGTAATGCAAGGTAGCCACCGCTCCAACCTCACTCTCATGATGGACTACAATCTCAATACAAATTAGTACTGAACTAACCATGAGATTGTAGTCCATCATGGGAGTGAGTTTGAAGCGATGGCTGCTTTACAACACACACATGGACCATGGGGAACAAAAGTAGCCACCCTCCAGAAGGAAGGACAGTATCAGCAGCAATGCAGAGAAGATTTGAGGATCCACAGCTGAGTGATAAAAAAAATAAGATACATTTTTGTTAATAGTACTTGATGTTTAAGTTATAACTCCTGAGTTTAGTGTCCCTTGAGATTTCAAGGTTCTGAACACATTAGAACCTGTGTGTGTGTGATATATATATA
>NW_017306843.1:189245-190048 GCF_000935625.1 Nanorana parkeri | reverse complement strand
ATATGTATAAAATATATATATATATTTTATACATATATTTTATACATATTATACAGTACTGTGAAAACAATACTTTTTAGGTACACTTGAAGGAACTCGGCAGGTAGGTTGTTCCAAACATCTTGGAGAACTAACCACATATCTTTTTTGCGTGTAGGCTGCCTCAAATCCTTCTGTCTCCGTGTAATCCCAGGCAGTGGGTTTCAAACCTGCATATGAAATTGATGATCAATTAGCACCTTGGTTAATTTGATTTAGATTTTTCTTCTGTTCACTTTGCATTTTGTAAATTGATAAAAATAAACCAATACAAATATGTATATTTCTGAGAGAATTCTTACTTTGTGGTGTGCATGCAGGATTTTTGCAGATCGCACTGGGCCGGAACGCAGGCACTATTGTGCCACACATTCGATTGCGGGCGATTGCACTGCGGGCGGGGGGCGTGGCTGCAGTGCCATTGCAACGTCACACCCCTGAACACAGGGAGCCGGCCGGTTTGTGTTCCAGTGCGTTCCAGAGGCCAAACACTCTGGAACGCACTCTTTGTGGTGTGAAACGGCACTTAACAAATATTTTCCTTGTGTTGTTTTTCATACATGTTGTGCCTCATAACATATTCTCATAAACCTGTAATGTTCTGCAGGCCCCTAGATGATGCAAACTGTGTAATTTGTTTTCTAAATGTTCTGTTTTAGGCAAACAATTACTGAGGAAGACTTGCGCACGTTGTTCACTAACACGGGAGGAACTGTCAAAGCTTTCAAATTTTTTCAGTAAGTCCTCCCCCCCCCCCCCGCCGA
>NW_017306843.1:181729-189151 GCF_000935625.1 Nanorana parkeri | reverse complement strand
CAAACACCCCCCCCCCCCCCCCCCGTGTGCCAATATGTATTTTAATAGTGTCATTTTCCTACATAGTATTACAATTTTTAACAAAGTCTTGACAATAAGACTGAACGTAATGCAAGAGAAGTCAAGAATGTCACTTTTTAGCTTTATATTGTTTATAATGCTAAGGGTCCCTTGAAATGGGTATGTTTAGCTATATGAAAATGTATTTTAAATAGAAATTCCATTTATCAATATGTGGATTGTTCACATTTTTGACCACAGGTACTGTAAGGGCTTGATCACACCAATTGCGGTGTGTTCCAGAGCGGTAGCTGCTGGAACGCACAGCAATTGCTCACTAAACTTCCCCCTTTGTTCTGGGGCGGGGCGATGCATTGAAGTCAATAGAACCGCAGCCAAGTATGCAGTGCAATCGGCGCGTGGCAAAAATTTCCTGCGTTTCGTTCCACTGTGAACCCAATAAAATGCTGCATGATCTATTTTTTGTGTTCTCTGTGGACTGGCACGCATTCAATGTTTTGCCACGCGTCCGATCGCACTGCGGGGGTGAATTTATGTCAAAGGCACAACATACATTAACATAACACAACAACATATATTAATGAGCACTTTCAACACATTTACACCAAAACCCTTTTCTTTACATATTTGTACTGTGCGCAACACATGAGCAAAATACACATATGTAATTTCCAGAAAAGTATATTCAGTAACGATTAATACCGCATGACCAAATGGCTAAGAAAGAGCCCATTGATATACCCTTGTATGCTCTATTCTATGCAGACCTCTGTATATTTAATGTGATCCTGTCACCACTTTGTACCTATCAGGTTTAATATACCTTGTTCATGTAGGTGCATATCAACCACATAAGTCTCCTTTCCGCTGTTTTTCCCCTATTTTAATGGATGAAGCTTTTCCATGTTCTGCTACTACCAAAAGCTTTGGAGATTGCAGAAATTAGAAAAACATAATCCGTAAAACGGGGGAACAACTTAACAGTAGAGAGGATGTTTTAGTAACGTCATCCCTTTTGATGTGGACAGCCTCAGAGCAATAGCTGAGATACAGGCTCATGGGTAAGGAATTGTTTCTGATTTTCAATAAAGGTAGAAATCACTGAGTGTGTGTATTTAAAAACAAATATAGATATTTGGATATCCCATGATTCTGTTTTATTTATGTTTAGAGAGTCACTATTGCTTATTATTCTTTACAATTTTCTTTAGAGACCACAAAATGGCTCTTCTACAGATGTCTACAGTGGAAGAAGCTATACAAGCATTGATCGACCTCCACAACTACAACATTGGCGATAACCACCATCTGAGAGTTTCTTTTTCCAAGTCAACAATTTAAAAAGAAAAAAAAAACACGAAAAGCAGAGCGCCTGGGTTTATCGCATTGTTACGTGTGTTGCCACCAACAGACTGTTCAGGAAAGTGGGGACCAGAGTTTGGCTTGTTTTTTCACTCAGTTATCATTCCTTGGTTCATCACATTAATTGATTTAAACTGCAGTTATGATTTTGGCTGCAGGTTTTCAAATGTCACTATGGAAGACATTTCTGATTATTCTTTTTTTTCAGTTTTTCTTAATCCATGGACATGTGCCTTAAATAGTAAGGTTTTTTGTTTCCCAACTTTTTACCATTTAGAATGCAGGCAAATGGTCACGGGCACATGGTTACATGTGAACTACAGAATGTTGCACCAGGAGACATGTAAAGAGGTTAAGCTTTGGTTCCTCCTGCTCAGAACTTCAACACAAACATCAGTCATGTTCTTTCTGTACTGTGCCCACTTCAACATTTCTTTCACTTTAAAAACAAATCATGTAATGGTAGGAAACCTCACTGTTTTAATTTCTTGTTGGTGTTTGCCTTGTAAATTAGACAAGGTGTATTTTTAGTGTCTCTTAGTAACAAATAGTGTACTTTTTTTTTTTTTGTAAAAGGCAAGGAGATGATCCTTAGAAGTCTTGGTCCTGTTTCTGAAAACAATGTAGAATCTTAATCCTTTTTGTATTCTCTCGTGAATCGTATCATTTAAATGTTAGAACTAAAGTAATGTCTTATTTGTGGCTGAATATTTTCTGTGGTTTTTGAAGTTGACATGACTGATGTGCATTTAACTCTGTATTTGCCATCTGCTGTTTGTAATTCTACTCGAAATATGGTTGTGGATTTCTGAGCATGTGCAGACTGGTCAAGTGATTTCAGAAACTGGTGCATGTACTTTATGGCAGGGAGCGCCTTTTTGACAAAAAAGAAACTAGTGGCCGTTTTTGAAAAAAACTGACATCCAGGTGGGACCAAAGTTTATGTGCCTTTAGTCTTAATTTACCTACATTGTAATATTCTGTTTTAATAAAGAACTTCAAACTATTTTGTATGTTTAAACAGACCTGACTTATAGGCATGGCTCAGAATCTACCAGCTAGAATCAGGCAAACAGCTCATCCCTTCAATGAGCTGTTTATTTGGTTCTCATTCCGACAAGTACATTGTTTTAATTAATGTATTTGGTTGAAATTCATAGATTCTGTTTATCTGTGTAGGTGAATAAAATGGTCATGTATATTTTCTATTAGTTACGTTTTTACATCATTAGAAATGTAAAATTCAGTCTAGTTTGATTGCGGCACAATTAAAAATTAATTTTCTAACAAAGTCAGTAGGTTGATGGTGGTTTTGATTTCATCTTGTGTACTCTGCTTACCTCTGTAGCATGCTCAATAAACACTTCTGTAGCTCTGTATTCTCTCTTCTGTCTCTCTCTGCTGCCTCTTCTTTCTTCAGCTCTGTTTTCTCTCCACTGTGCTTTAAAATTCATATCTCTCTGCCAGGGTGGGAAACATTATTTGTCTTGTATACAGATCTTCATTTGTAAATAACCCTAAATTGGTAGCACATTGTCAAAGGACAGAGTCTTATTATCACATATTCCCTGACTTACTGGAGTTGGCAATAATTGGTCAGCCCCAGTAGTCATAGCCTACACTTTCCCACCCTGATGAATATCTTCTGCTTTTACAGACATTGCCGTAAATAACTACCTGTTTGTTTCTTTCTTTCTTTCTTCGGTAGCAATTGGAGAATTGGATCAAAGTTTCTCAACTCTAGTCAATTTAGACTGCTGTTGAAAAAACTGTTTGAGGTACTTCATTCTCTATTGCTACAGCTTCATTTCATATGCATTTAGGTTTATTAATATTACTATTCCCTTAAACACACAGATACAATGTTGAGGGACCTATAACTTAAATATTATCTATTTACTTACTATCTGATTCCTACAAATATTTTTTAGGATAAGAGGGAAAAAAACCCAACCTTAATCTTGCTGTAATTTTCTTTTCAATTCTAATTGGGTGAAAAATTGTAACGGGTATTAACATAGGTTGAAAAAAAGACACAAGTCCATAGAGTTCAACCTATAGAGAGATGGGAAAAATAAAAGAAGAAAAGCCTAAACAGAACACTGCCCACAATTACCCACTGTTGATCCAGAGGAAGGCAAAAAAACACTATAAAGCATGGTTCAGTTTGCTCCAACAAGGGAAAAACGAAATCCTTCCTTTTCCCATAAGGCAATCGGATATTCCCTGCATCAACAATCTCTGGTGCTTAATTTACCTATAAGAACTCAATATCCAGTAATATTCTGTGCATTTAGGAATACATCCAGATTTTTTTGTTTTAACTGAGCTCGATAGAACTAGCTCCTGGGAGAGTCTGTTCCACATTTTCACAGCTCTAACTGTGAAGAATCCTTTCCCCATGCAAAGGTATACCTCTTTTCCTCCAGATGCAAAGAGTGCCCCCTTGTCCTTTGCAGTGACCTTAAGGTGAATAATTTGGCACCAAGCTATGGAGCATTTATGTATTCATACATAGTGATCATGTCCCCCCTTAATTGACTTCGCCAGAGAAAACAAATTCAGGTCAGCTAATCTTTCCTCATAGCTGAGCTCCTCCATGCCTCTTATCAGTTTAGTCGCCCTTCTCTGCACTTTCTCCAGTTCCACAACATCCTTTTTGTGAACTGGTGCCCAAAACAACTGCATATTCCAGATGAGGTTTTACTAATGCTTTGTACAGGGGCATGATTATGTCTCTATCTCTGGAGTCTACACCCCGTATAATACAAGAAAGTATTTTGCGTGCTTTAGAAACTGCTTTAGCACGAGATGAATTGATAGGGATTGGTAACTGTATAAAAAGAGTTCCATGTCTTACATACTCCAGAGGTGCCAATTGATCACTGTATATGAACATGTTATGTGCTTCTGAATATATTCAGCTAATTGTTTATTTCTGCATTGGAGAATATAGCTGGTCATGGTAGTCAGTTCATCTGACATTAAAAGTGAAAATGTATAAAACATCAGCAAATGTAAATAATTATTTTTCCTTGCCTCTAAAGCTTGCATAGCACTTACAACAAACAAAGCCTTAAAGTAATAAAGGCTAGGTGTTTTTTTACCTTAATGCATTCTCTGCATTAAGGCAAAAAACACCCAGCACTTTTCTAACACCCCTCACACTTATCTGCAGCGGCTTGTATCCTCTGCTGCCATCAGGAAGATACTCACGGTTCCCCGAACTTCCTGGTTGTGGGGGAGGGTAGTAAGGGCAGAGAAGCCATAGTCTCTTTCTGCCATCAGTCAAACCTTGACTGCAAGAGTGGGGTTGTGGCCAGCTCGTGTCTATGGACATACACAGCTAGGTGCGGGCATGTCCGCAGATGCTGTCCCTGTAGTGTTCAAGAATCCTGTGGATAAAAGTCAAGAAGCCAGTTCTAAGGCCTTGTCCACCTGTCAGGCCTTGGGTTTCTAGTCCAAAGACATGTTTCGATATCCTAGATATATCCTAGTTATGGGTGCAAATGACTTCACCCATGTGCCCTTTTTCCACCCACTGGAAACTACTATATATTAGGGATACACTGAAATTTTGTCTGGAAACCGTACTTTGGGCAAAAAGCTGAATTGTGTACTCAAGTTAAATAACATGAGTTATTTTACCTCAAAATGTAATGAGGTATTTGGCTCCTAATGAATTGAGTGCCTTTTGCTTAGGCCCCTTTAACCACTTGCCGTCCGCCCGTAGTAAAAAAAAACGGACGGACGGCACTGCAGCATTTGCGGGTTGCCGATTAGGCGATTAGCGGCTCCATAGCCCGCCGATCGTCTATATGTTTGCGTTCGCCCCTCCCCCCCCCACCCCTCACCTTGAATCCCGGGATCCGCTGCCCCGTCTGCGGCCCGGGATCGGCTCGGAGGACGGGAGATCAGCTCCTTGCTGATCTCCGTCCGGGCTGTGAATGCAGAAGTGATGTGTATTACATCACTTCCGCATTCACCTGTCAGTCATCTGGCTGCTATAGCCAGAGAGAAGAAGCTGATGAAGCAGATCTCTGCTTCATCAGCTTCTTTTGGGGTCCACAGGTGACATTAGGGGTCCTAGAGACCCCTAATGTCTCCATAAAGAGGACCTGTCAGTGTGCCTTTGCTATTATATAGGGGGATTGTTATCCCCCTATATAATAGCAATAACAATAAGTGCAAAAAAGTAAATATAAATTAAAAAAAATAAAAGTAACATATAAAAGTCACATATAAAAAAAGGGGAAAAAACCCCCCCAAAATGTTTAACTCCCCCACCCCCACGTTTACGCGCCTATAAACGTAAATACGCGTCCGGTGCCCCAGCGCGCAAAAATTACAATTGCGCTACACATGTTACATATCGCCGCGAACGTCGCAGTGAGAGCAATCATTTTAGGGCCATCAATCACTGATAACACTAAACTGATGAGCGGTAATGGCTTTTAAAGCGTCGCCTATGGCCAATTTTGGGTATTCTCGTTTTTTGAGGTTTCGCGCGCACGCAATTTTAAGGCTTGACATGTTTGGTGTCTTTTTACCCGACGTGACCCCGTCTTTTATATTTTACCAAAAAATTGGGTAATAATAAATGTTTTATCATTTAATATAGGGGAAACTTTTTTTTTTTTTAATTTCGGTAATTTTTCCTTAATATAGTAAAAAAATACAAACCCCAGTGGTGAATAAATACCACCAAAAGAAAGCTCTATCTGTCCCCAAAAAAGGGTATCAAATTCATTTCAGTACAGCGCTGCATGACGGAACAAATGTCAGTCAAAGTACCGCAGCGCTGAATACTGAAAAATGGCCTGGATGGGAAGGGGGTTTAACACCGTGGATGTCAACTGGTTAAGGGGGAATGCCTCTTTGGCAAATCCCTAGACAGCTTTATTAAGAAATGGGGGGTGGGGTGTATGAGTACCCTTTTACCGCAATAGAAAAAGACAGCTTTAGACGGGTACACCTTCTACCTCTAAGGACATTTCTTTTCATTTCTCCCAGACATCAAAGGACAAGTACGGGTCTTAGTTCTTCTGTATATCCTGTATCCTCCAAGCCTGTGGGCAAGTCAAAATCACAATGAGGGGATGTCTACTGCCCTTTTGATTCCACTGGGTCCCAGGACATTTCAGACATTTGGGTCTAGAATGTGGTATTCGGGTGCTACAAGCTAGAATTGCAAACTCTGCCTCCACCCCACTTGACCAAGATGGGCTGGACTCCGCACTGCTCTGAAACAGCTACTTTCTCAAGAAGTCAAGCATCGTTCTAGAAATGGAAAAATTCCAAGGTTTTTACTCAAACCCATTCCCAAAGCAAAAGGGGGCATTTGGCTCATTCTAGTTTACAAGGTTCTCAACACCTTCCTCTCTACAAAATTTAGCATGGAATCTTCTGCGTCAGACATTGCCTGATTCCATATTGTGGGGCTTTCTGGCCTCCTTGGACATTAAAGATGCCTACTTGCATGTCCTCATTTTCCGGGCTTATCAAGGATTCCTGCGTTTTTGCAGTGGTCATACAACATTACCAATTTGTTGCCCTTCTCTTTGGTCTATCACCTGCACCTCAGATTTTCAACTTGGCAAGGAATCCCTATAGTGAAATATACAGTATAAAAAAAAAAATTTCTTCCAAGAAAACAGGCAGTGCAGGCTCTATCATCCTTCATACTGTCTAGACCCTGTAGAGCAGGGGTAGCCAAACTCCGGCTCTCCAGCTGTGGTGGAACTACAAATCCCATGATGCATCTCTCTCCGGGAGTCATGTCTGTGGCTGTGAGAATCTCGCAATGCCTCATGGGATTTGTAGTTCCACAACAGCTGGAGGGCCGGAGTTTGGCTACCCCTGCTGTAGAGGTTCAGTTAGATCCTAAACCTCTAGAAGTCAGCCTTGGAAATGTCTCATTGTGTTAAGTATGTCTCTGAATCATTGCATGGTAGATCACAAGTGCAGTACCGTAGTCTGGGTAATCCTTCCTCTCACTGGTATGGAAAGTCCTCATGACTGATACCAGCCTGTTGAAAT
>NW_017306843.1:166107-181688 GCF_000935625.1 Nanorana parkeri | reverse complement strand
CCTGATCAAGCATGTCTCCTGATTAGTATTCTGAAGCTTATTGCAATTCAGTTATCCCTTCAACACTGGACCTTGTGATATCCTGACCATCAGACCAGGATTCAGTTGGACAATGTTGCATGCCAAAAGTGGATCTGATTCTCACTTGGTTAGAATGTAATATTCCAGCCGTGTACACCATGCACATCCCAGAAGTGGAAAGTTGCCAAGCGAACTTCCTCAGTTGTCAATGTCTGGATTGTGGAGAGTGGGCTCTGCCTCTTGAGGTGTTTCAACATCTGCATCAGGTGGGGGCACCGAACGTGGTCCTTCCCTTCTAAATTCCAGGTTCAGTAACAAAGGGAAAATGTTTGTCACCAGGTCCAGGGATCCGCTAGCCTTTGCAGTACATTCCCTGGTGACTGTGGGAGCAGTTCAACCTGATCTGTTTTTTTCCTTCTATGCAGCTCCTTTCTCACCTGCTCCACAGATTTAAGATGGTAGGAATTCCTCTCCTTTAGCTAGGTCTAGACCAGTGTCTGGTCCTCAGCACAATGACAAGCCAAGTTTCTACTACTATTTCTGTCTTGTTTCAGAATTCGTTGGCCTCACTCTTTGATTAAGACCTTTTGTACAAGGAGTTTTTCCATGTAGCTCCACCTGCTCTTTCCGCTGTGACTCAGTTGGATCTGAATCTAAATCTCTGCACTTGCGAAACTGCCATTTGAACTCATTAGAGACATTCCTCTCTCTACTCCCATCTACAGGGTGGTATTCTTTGTATCCATTACCATTGTAAGTGTCTGAACTGGCAGCCTTATCCTGCAATTAACCTTTCTGTTTTTCATAGGTACAAAGTGGTGTTGAGGCCCAGTATACTCTTCTTGCCTAAGGTAGGTTCTGCCTTTCACCAAAAGAAAAGTTCCTCTCTTTGGATGTGGTTTTCGGCTGTGAAAGTCTTATCGCTCAGCCACTGCTTCCTTTAGGGGTATTGCCCAGCAATCAGTTGGACTGCTTTTGGATGTCCAGAAGCTTAAATGGATGATAAGAACATAGTTACATTGTTGTTAAGGTTCAATAAAGACACAGGTCCATCGAGTTCAACCTTTGGGTTGTGTGTATGTTTGAGTTACTAAGATTACATGTGCCCTTGTATATCTTTTGCACTGAGAAAAGTATCTAGATAGTTCTTGAATGATTCCATACTCTCCGCTGATTCTGATCTGTGGAAGGGAGCTACTGATCTGTGGAAGGGAGTTCCATTTTATTTTACTGCTCTTACAGTAAAGAATCCCCTTCGCTGTTTAAGATGAAACCTTTTCGCTTCCAGTTTCAGATGGTGGCCGCTTGTATTCTTGACTGAACTAACAATGTGTACATTAATATCATGTCCCCTCTGTCTCCTCTTCAAGAGTGAACAAGTTTAATGCATGCAGTCTTTCCTCATAGTTTAGTTCTTCTAACCCCATTATTAGCTTTGTTGCCCTTCTGTGGACTCTCTCCAGTTCAAGCACATATTTTCAGTGGATCGCTGACTAAAACTGAACCACATACTCAAGATGTGGTTTGTTATTGATAATCAGGTTTAACAGCAATGGCCCAAAGACAGAACCCTGGGGCAAGCCACTGCCAACTAAGGACCACTTGGAGATCGATACTCTCTTGGTGGAAGGGTACTTGGCCACCTGATCAAGCATGTCTCCTGATTAGTATTCTGAAGCTTATTGCAATTCAGTTATCCCTTCAACACTGGACCTTGTGATATCCTGACCATCAGACCAGGATTCAGTTGGACAATGTTGCATGTCAAAAGTGGATCTGATTCTCACTTGGTTAGAATGTAATATTCCAGCCGTGTACACCATGCACATCCCAGAAGTGGAAAGTTGCCAAGCGAACTTCCTCAGTTGTCAATGTCTGGATTGTGGAGAGTGGGCTCTGCCTCTTGAGGTGTTTCAACATCTGCATCAGGTGGGGGCACCGAACGTGGTCCTTCCCTTCTAAATTCCAGGTTCAGTAACAAAGGGAAAATGTTTGTCACCAGGTCCAGGGATCCGCTAGCCTTTGCAGTACATTCCCTGGTGACTGTGGGAGCAGTTCAACCTGATCTGTTTTTTTCCTTCTATGCAGCTCCTTTCTCACCTGCTCCACAGATTTAAGATGGTAGGAATTCCTCTCCTTTAGCTAGGTCTAGACCAGTGTCTGGTCCTCAGCACAATGACAAGCCAAGTTTCTACTACTATTTCTGTCTTGTTTCAGAATTCGTTGGCCTCACTCTTTGATTAAGACCTTTTGTACAAGGAGTTTTTCCATGTAGCTCCACCTGCTCTTTCCGCTGTGACTCAGTTGGATCTGAATCTAAATCTCTGCACTTGCGAAACTGCCATTTGAACTCATTAGAGACATTCCTCTCTCTACTCCCATCTACAGGGTGGTATTCTTTGTATCCATTACCATTGTAAGTGTCTGAACTGGCAGCCTTATCCTGCAATTAACCTTTCTGTTTTTCATAGGTACAAAGTGGTGTTGAGGCCCAGTATACTCTTCTTGCCTAAGGTAGGTTCTGCCTTTCACCAAAAGAAAAGTTCCTCTCTTTGGATGTGGTTTTCGGCTGTGAAAGTCTTATCGCTCAGCCACTGCTTCCTTTAGGGGTATTGCCCAGCAATCAGTTGGACTGCTTTTGGATGTCCAGAAGCTTAAATGGATGATAAGAACATAGTTACATTGTTGTTAAGGTTCAATAAAGACACAGGTCCATCGAGTTCAACCTTTGGGTTGTGTGTATGTTTGAGTTACTAAGATTACATGTGCCCTTGTATATCTTTTGCACTGAGAAAAGTATCTAGATAGTTCTTGAATGATTCCATACTCTCCGCTGATTCTGATCTGTGGAAGGGAGCTACTGATCTGTGGAAGGGAGTTCCATTTTATTTTACTGCTCTTACAGTAAAGAATCCCCTTCGCTGTTTAAGATGAAACCTTTTCGCTTCCAGTTTCAGATGGTGGCCGCTTGTATTCTTGACTGAACTAACAATGTGTACATTAATATCATGTCCCCTCTGTCTCCTCTTCAAGAGTGAACAAGTTTAATGCATGCAGTCTTTCCTCATAGTTTAGTTCTTCTAACCCCATTATTAGCTTTGTTGCCCTTCTGTGGACTCTCTCCAGTTCAAGCACATATTTTCAGTGGATCGCTGACTAAAACTGAACCACATACTCAAGATGTGGTTTGTTATTGATAATCAGGTTTAACAGCAATGGCCCAAAGACAGAACCCTGGGGCAAGCCACTGCCAACTAAGGACCACTTGGAGAATGAGCCATTTATTAATGCTCTCTGGACACATTCAGCCAGTTCTCTATCCAAGTACACACCATTTCATCAACATAGAATATTGAACTGACAAAAAAATTATTTTCTTTAGGGTTCATAGAGGAGCACAAGTCTCACCCATCTGTGTTTATGATCATATTCTCGATGCTGCTTAGCTACAAAACAGGTATGCTAGGATTTATTTAATCACTGTAAAGTCATTTTCTTAGAGTTCATAAGGAGACACCAATCCCATGACTGTGTTTATGATCACGTTCTTAGTACTGCTTTGCTACAAAACTGAGGAAGACTGATTTCTTGTTTGTCCTTATCTGATGCCAGCCTTGTGCGAAAGATCCTTCAGATGGCTCTTTGAGCTGCAGGCAGTCCCCAGTTTTCTGTTGCTCTTTGCTATTGGAATGCTTTTGCAACCTCTAAAGACTTTCTCAGGGTTATTCACAAAAGTGTGAAGAGTTTGGAGAAGGCAGGAAAAGTGAACAATCTAGGCCAAAATAACTGAATTGGAAAGTCTGGTGAATTGGATAATTTTTCCAAATCAGCTATGTTGTCCTAGATTGTTCAGTTCTCCTGCTTTCTCCAAACTCTTCACCTTTTTGTGAATAACCCTGTCCGTGTCCTTCAGTGGACCAGAAAAAAAGGGATTTTTGTACTAACTGCAAAATCCTTTTCTTGGAGTCCATTGAGGGTCACAGGTCCCACCCCTCTGTGTTTCTGATCATGCTCTTAGTACTGCTTTGCTGCAAAACTGAGATGCTGGTAGTAGGAGGGGTTATACTGCCTAACAGACAGTTTTTTGTTTGCCAGTGTCCAATCTATCTGTAGGCGGCAGTCTAACTCAAAGATGGAAGACTTCTTGTCACTCGATGGACTCCATGAAAAGGATTTAATAGTGAGTACTAAATCCTATTATTCTGAGCACATTGAGCAAGCTCCTTGTTTTCTCTGATAGAGCTTGGTGTTTCACCACCTATCTACTGAGTTTGAAAAGATCTCAGAAATTTTAGTCTGTTTACCTCACATAGTGTAAAGACACCCGTGTCATTTTATTACTTTTGTGCAAGAATAAAAATAGATATAGTGCATTAAAACCCTATTTTAATTTTGCTGTTGCGTTTGATATCAAACTGCACTTTCTGCAGCCTAAATTGATGCATTGGGTCATATGCTTATTTTGTATAGAAATTTTAAACCTGCAGTGTTTCATTACATTATGTTCATTACATAGCTCCAATAACAACCTATTAAGTATTTGTTAAAGCCTCAGTCTTCATATTTGCACTGTTCTTTTTTTCACTCTTTACTTTATTCCTCTCTTCTGTACTGCTGCATCTATAATTATTTTGCTGTTGCAAACCGATCTTACATTTTGTTGTGTGTTTCTTTTGCTTTACTTTATACTGAATACATATAATGAAAGGTGTACTGTACCATAAATAACTTTTTATATCTGTATTTCTGTAAATGACCAGAACTTTTCAGGTGCCAACATCAATAGTCCACTTACTCCATACTATTTAAATATTAAGTTGTTTACTTTAATACAAAGTTAAAAGGCCAAAGCCACATCTCAGGTGGAAATCCCACAATACTCTAAAAACAAAGGGCCATTGCGCTTGAGCATAAAAGGTACAATACGTTATTACAATATTCCCTCCATTGTTTGCCATGGTATGTCAAATTACCCCACCAGTCAGAGATATCAATAAGTGCACTCTCCTGTGAGGTCACAGCTGCTGACTTTCTCTTATGGAGTAATGGCAAGATAGGCAGAGCCAGCTATCACTCACGCAGCTGGGCGGATCCACACATAATTGTCGGGATCCGCTTCAGCTGCGGCGTCTCAGTACACTGCAAGCAGTAGCTCGCGGTGTACTGTGGCGTCTAAGTATACCTCAAGCTGTAGCTCGGGGTATACTGAGCTTAGGGTGACGGGAGGACGCTAGTTTGTGTCCTCCAGTTACCCTAAGGAGAACTATGGGGAAAAGCCTTAACCCCATAGTTCTCCTTTAATTTTGTTCAGGTGTCACTTCACCTAATTAGACTAATAACATTTAGTGGGAAACATTGGTTATATTTATCCACCATATCACTTACTGTTGGACATTCTTTTGAAGAAATGGTATAATTAAAAAATATGATTGTTTTGCAAGGTCCTTTATATTTTTCTTTGTCTTTTAATAACACATTTTTCAGCTTTGGTGTTTGCTTTTTCTTTACATTCCTTATGTTTTATTCAAGAAATATTGTTACTGGTTTTGTTTTGTACCTCAGCTACCACTGTAGCTACCCCTGGTAGGTGTTGACTTACTGTAACCGATTCAGCAGACTCCCCTTTCCGGCGTCCCGAGCATTGAGGGTAGCTTTGCCCCCGGTCCGCCAACATTACGCTGCTCCTCCGTCCTCGACTTAAGCCACAAACTTCATTGTCCGGCGTTCCTGCAATGAACGCAGGCGTTGGACAAGCTCTGCATACCTCCGCTCGCCATCCTGACTAAGTGGCCCTTGCCTGGGGACCTCTCCATTCTCCCTCCTGGAGTACAAGTAATTGGGGGATCTCCTATCTCCCTATGGACTTTCTTATCACCCTGATTACTTTCCTAACCTGCCTATTGGTCACACCTGCAGGAAAGAATAACACAATCCTACAAAACATATGCTGCTACTAGAAACTGCCTGAAATCTCCTGTGGCAACCGACCCCCATGAAAGTCTGCTTTTCCTAGAGCAAGGATCATGTGCATCACATGAAAGTATCACCAGCCAACCGGACACTACATTTACACGCCAACAGCAAGTATCTTTTCTGTTTATAACAGCTGATATTCTTTACTCAAACTATTGACTCGTACCTTTGTAATGTGAAGAAACATTACGAGAGATTACATCCTTTTAAGTGTAACGAACAAGTACATTCTAATTACTGACTTTTGATTCTGTGAAGTGAATAAACTTCAATAGGAGATTAAAATCCGTTAATATACAACTTGCATAGAGTGACTTTTGACTTATACGATCCATATACGATCATAAGAGGCATTACCCTTGGTAAAAGCAGATAGGCTGTTTACTTTGCAGGGAAAGTTTCCCTTAGCTTAGCGAATGTAGTAAAATTTCACTTTGCAAAGAATACCCAGTCATATGGAATAAAAGAAAAACTGTTTGCTTGCACATAACTGGGTGATTGAAGTCAGGAGAGTTCACCACATTCACTTAACTAGGGGGAAACATCCCCCTGCAAAGTGCAAATTTCCTAGCAAAGTAAACAGCATATTTACCTTTAGTAAACCAACCCAACCTTAGAATCATGTCTTTTTTTCTGCATATAGGAGGGGAAAGGATTAAAACAAATCTTTGGAGGACAGGAGTGGATTTATAACAAGGTTACTTGTCTCTTACGTGCATAACGAAAGACACAGAGAGGCTTTTTCACTAAGATTGGCAAAAACAAAAAGGTGCTGAAAAGTTGCTTAGAGTAGCAAGATCCACTTTAAATCCATAATCATGAAGAGAATAATTTCCTGCAAAAGGATATAATGATGGGACATAAAGACTGTGGTGGCAATCTAAAACAAAATTAATTTTGAGTCAATAGATCTTACCCCGACTGCAATGGACTATCTGTTTTGCCATATTGAAAACTTTGGAGGTTATTGTGGTACATATGTGGCGTCGCCTTTTTCATTAGAATTCATCTCTTGCTCTGACTTTTTTTTTATTCACCGTCCATTAAAGTAACATAATTAAATCAGCAATTTTGTAACTTCTGCTATGTCGGTAGATATTATGGTAATGAACTGAATAGCTCTGCTCAGCCAGGTGAGCCAGTTTAAAATGTAAATACGTCTAGGTACCATGAATTTAGCTGATAAAGAGCAAACCTTAATGTTGATTGATTTATTGGAATTCTTTCCTGATTAGTAATTGCCTTAAATATTCATTTATGTTTGTATGAAAAAAAGCAATGTCCTTTATCAAGTTTTTAAAATTAGTTTAATAAAAAATATTTTACTATGAAATACCCCTTTTGCCGCCACAGCTTGTTTTATTTTTGGTATAGGTGTTTGGAAACTACACTAGCAAAATGTTTCTTTAATACTATATGAAACTAGTTATGAATATTTTCCAGTCCATGTCAGCTACATTGATTGTAGTGATTTTAGAACATTTTACTGCAGGTCCTTTCCTGTTTCTGTCCTGCAGATATTAAAGTGGACCATGAAATGCATTTGCTAATTTTTTTTTCTCTCTCATGCCTTGTTCACACGGCTTTGGCTTGTTTAAAATCATTGCGTACAGCAAGCTTTTACAAAGTGTTTGAGCATTCGTTTTTTGCAGCTTTTAAGTACCAGTACTTGAACATAGGGATGGTGCTGTCCAAGGGGGAGACCCCTTGGAAAAGCACCTTGTCCCCATGTCAATGAGGACAAGGGCCTCTTCCCCACAACCCTGGCCCTGTGGTTGTGGGGGTTTGAGGGCAGGGGAGCCCATAGGTGTCCCCTTTCATAAAAGGGGCACCCAAATGCTGCCACCCCCCACCCCCCCTCATGAATTAGTAAGCGGTAGTTGTCACTCCTACTAATTCACCAAATAAACAGTAACATTGTAAATAAACACAAAACACCATCAAAAAGTCCTTTATTTGAAGAAAAAAAAAATGTCCATCTATGTATTCCATTGGTCAGTCACTATTGACGACGGCCATCGGCTCGACCGACGCCCACCAATATGTCCGATCCCGATGATCACTGGCCGCAAAATGACAGCTCTGCTTCCGAATGTCAACAAAGTGGGTGAATGAGTCATGACGTCACAGGACTTGCCTTCAATTGGGACAGAAAGCACATTCGGAAGCAGAGCTGTCATTTTTCGGCCGTGTTCATCGAGATTGCACTTGTCAGATTGACATGTTGAATACATCAATGGGCATTTTTGGGGGTTTTAGTTTTGTTTAATAAAAGACTTGTCAAAAACCTGTGTTTTTTTTGTTTTGTTTTTTTAAATAAAGGATTTTTTACAGTGTTGTGTGTTTATTTACAATTTCACTATTTATTTGGTGAATGAGTAGGGGTAACAACTACCCCTTACTCATTCACGAGGGAGGGGACAGGATATAGGTGCAGGATGAGGAGGGGGGGGGGGCTGAGACAGGCCAGGCTGCTGCTCAGATCACGGTTCTGGAACAGGATTTTAGGGAGGATCCTATACACTCTTTTTGTTTTTTGGGGGGGTTGGGGTACCCCCTAAAATTCCTACCAGACCTAAAGGTCTCTCTGTTTTTTATTATTATTATTTTAACCTTTATCAACATAAATTCCTTTGAAATGCATCCACAATTTTCATTATCAAAAATTTGGATATGTTTGGATTCGTTATTTCTTTCATTCGGAAATACGGATGCATCCGAATCTCCGGATATGCTGATATTTGTCTGAATTTCAATTTGGAACAAAACAAATCGCACATATCTAATTCACATGAGCATCTAGAAAGTAGCATTTAACTGTGATCAAAAAATACCTCTGTCTGCAGCTAAACACAGACAATTCCTTTCTATGAAAGTCTTCACACTCTGCATTTAGCAATGAATAGGTGCAAGCAGGAATGGAGCGTTTAGAAAATAGGTGCATCAAGGAGTAGTTTTCTGCAGCTTTCTGGATCTAAACATAGTTAATCATGGGTAATCGCTTATGATTATCTGCAGATGGCTGCAGAACCATCTACTTGCAGAAAACACAGAAGAGAAGGAAGAACTTGACATAACCTTTCTGAAATTGTCTGGCGTAGATGACCCAGGATGTTATTTCCTACCATTTCGGTAGCACACAGAGGTCATTGGCGACAGCTGTAATGGCTGTCAGGGATGTCTCAAGTGAAGCCATAATAACCCTAGTGCATGATCGGCGGTGTGGGACACTTGCTGTTCCACATACTTAGACCAGGTCATGAAAAGGCTGAAATGGGAGGAAGTGTACAGAAGACTGACACCGAACAGAGACAAAATGCCTGCTGCAGAACAAGAAAATAGAGTCGAATTTTTAGAAAATCTCTATTCTAAAAAAAAAGTTATTGAGAAGTATTTAATTTTGAGCAGATAAGTAGCGTTATTGGGGGAGGAAAAAAAGACTGGTTCCTAACATCAACTGCTCCAGTTTCTGTATGCTCCAATCATAATTTAGTTTTCAATTTTGCACTGAAGTTTACAATATGCAAGCTAGTAGCGAATTGTTTTCTATGGGCAACTGCTCCAGTTATGTTCTAATCCTCAAGTTAGTTATACAGTATGTTCATTAGTTAATTTTTTAAACGATCAAAATTAAAAATTTCAATTTCTCTCCCGTTCATTGAAGGACACAGAGCAACAGATCGGAGATCCTGTATGGTAGGGTATATTGCCACCTGCAGGAGTAGGACGCTAGGCACATAACAAAAAAATAAGAGGGGGCGGCCCCTGCTGGTGGCCCAACCCCCCACTTGCTGACAAGTCCCCAGTTTTTTGCCTAGCGTCAGGAGTAAGGAGCTAAATATTTTTTCTCTCTGAAAATGTTTTTTCTTTCTTCCTTGGATTCGCTTTCTTCTATCAAGTGTCACCAGGGCGACGTGCTGGACGACTGTGGGTCCTTGTGGTCTTCCCTGGGTGACCGCCGAGCGCATGCCGACTCTGCCTCGGTGGGTCGACTGCGACATAGGTCCCTCGTGAGGCCTGCGGGTTTGTCCCGGGGGGGTGCATATGACCAGGGGTCTCGACGTGCCAGTTACAGCACTCCCTGCAGGCCGGCGGCGGCGCGACTACGGTCATTTTTAGACGGGCTTTGCCTTTACCGTCTCCGGTCCTGTCAGGGGACTCCGAGGAGGAAGGGGAGCTTCAAATGGTCATCTCCGCCTGTGGTGGACCCCCCGGTCTCACGCTTTAACAAGGCCACGCTTATTCCGGTGGAGGACTCGCCATCCTTTAAGGACCCCACTGAGAGAAAGGCGGAGGCGGTTTCCCGCACCTTGTACTCTGTGTCGGGTGCGCTTATGCGCCCGGTCTTGGCGTCTGCCTTGGTCTCTCAGACCCTGACGGAGTCGGCGAAGATGTTGCATCAGGGCCTCATGGAGGAGAATGTCTCCCCCGCTTATGTTGATCTGGCGGAACAGCTGGTCCAGGGTCTTAAGTATGTTTGTAACTCAGCTTTGGATGCGGCACCCCTGGTGTCGAAGGTGTCCATGTCGGCGGTCACGCTTCGTCGTTTGTTGTGGCTTAAGTGTTGGTCGGCTGACCAGGCTTCCAAGAAGGCTCTGACGGAGATCCCCTTTACTGGGGATCGTCTGTTTGGCTCCACCCTGGATGACATCATCAAGGATTTGACGGGGGGTAAGAGTACCTTCCTGTCTCAGTCGCGCAGGCCAGAACAGCGTCGGAAGCCCGTGCCCTCCTTCTCCGCTCACAAGCGGCTTTTTCGGCCCCCTCCGCCCTCCGAGAAGGGCGGCAAGTTCACCAAAGCCTCCTCCTCGCAGTCTACCAAGCGTCCCTGGCAGCCTAAGTCTACCAAGCCCGCGGGCAAGCCCCCATCCGCATGAAGGTCGGGCCCCGGTTCGGGGCTCCGGGGTGGGGGGGCGCCTGCGGCTCTTTGCGGACTTTTGGTTGGCTCACGTCTCGGACACTTGGGTTCGGGAGCTGGTGTCGTCAGGCTACAAGATTGAATTCCTGTCCCGCCCGGGCCACCGTTTCTTCCCGTCCAACACACGTCTTTCCCCCCTGCGGTTGGCGGCTCTCCACCGCGTGGTGGGGGACCTCTTGTCCCAGGGGGTGGCCGTACCAGTTCCGCCCTCGGAGAGGTTCACATGGTTTTATTCAAATCTGTTTACCGTGCCCAAGAAGGAGGGGGTTCGCCCTATCCTGGACCTCAAGCGTTTAAACACCTTTGTGAGGGTACGTCAGTTCCGGATGGAATCGATCAGGTCCGTAGTGGCGTGTCTCCGTCAGGGGGACCTGTTGGCTTCCATCGACATAAAATATGCCTACCTTCATGTGCCCATTTGCGTGTCTCATCAGCGATTTCTTCGTTTCGCGGTGGGGGAGGACCATTTCAAGTTTGTGGTGCTGCCTTTCGGCCTTGCGTCGGCCCCGCGAGTGTTCACCAAGGTGCTGGCCCTGATTCTGGCGCTCTTGCGTTGCCGCACTCCTCTCTGGTGACAGCTCTGGAGGTCACGGTGCGGTCCTTGGAGGGGTTCGGGTGGATCCTGAACGTCCAGAAATCTTGTCTGGTGCCTTAGATCCCCCTGGAAATACCTGGGCCTACTTCTGGACACTGTTGCGGCCCGGGTTTTTCTACCTCAGGACAAGCTTCTGAAACTTCGTTCCCACGTGCGTCTGTTGCAAACGCGCCAGTGGTCGTCGGTTCACTTTTGCATGAAGGTCCTGGGTCTCATGGTGGCCTCCTTCGAGGCTGTACCCTTTGCTCAGCACCACACCAGGACCCTACAGCAGGACATACTGGTACAGTGGGACAAGTCCCCCCTTTCCCTAGACAGGGAAATTCGGGTGGCGCGGGCCTCCTTGCGGTGGTGGCTTCTCTCTCCGGCCCTGGTGCAAGGGAAGTCTTTCCTTCCCGGGCGCTGGACGGTGGTCACGACGGATGCCAGCCTGTGGGGCTGGGGGGGGAGTCCTGGGATCCCTGACAGTGCAGGGTCGGTGGTCGCCGGAGGAGTCTAGTCTACCGATAAATGTGTTGGAACTTCAGGCGATTCGCCTTTCCCTCCGTCACTGGTCCACCCGTCGTCAGGGTCTGTCAGTTCGCGTCCAGTCCGACACCGCCACCGCAGTGGCGTACATCAACCACCAGGGCGGCACAAAAAGCTTGGCCGCAAGTCGGGAGTTGTCCGGGATCCTGTCTTGGGTGGAGGGTCGAGTTCTTGCTCTCTCGGCGCTGTACATCCTGGGGGTGGACAATTGGCAGGCCGACTACCTCAGTCACCATCCGCTGGACCCGGGGGAGTGGTCCCTACACCCGGAAGTTTTTCAGCACATTTGTCTTCACTGGGGGACGCCGGATCTGGATCTTCTGGCGTCTCAGCTCATCCGAAAGGTGGAGCGGTTCGTGGCCCATGCTCTGGACCCCTGGGCGGAGGCGGTGGATGCCCTGGTGGCTCCTTGGGACCCTTACGGTCTGATTTATGCCTTCCCACCGCTTTACCTGTTGCCTCGGCTGCTGCGTCGGATCGCGGTCGAAGGCGTCCCCGTCGTCCTCGTGGCTCCGGATTGGCCGCGGAGGGCGTGGTACGCGGACGTGGTTCAACTGTTGGTGGACGCTCCTTGGCGCCTGCCTTTGCGTCCCGACCTCCTGTCCCGGGGACCGGTGTTCCATCCTTCTTTACAGTCGCTGGCTTTGATGGCGTGGCTGTTGAGAGCCAGGTCCTGAGGGACCGGGGATTGTCTGATGCGGTCATCTCCACGATGCTTAGAGCGCGCAAGGCGGTCTCCAGGAGGATCTACCACCGCACGTGGAGGGCCTATTTTGCCTGGTGCGAAGCTGGGGCCTGGTCTCCGCGTTTGTTTTCCATCTGCAAGATCCTTGCTTTCTTGCAGCGCGGGGTGGCTCAGGGGTTGGCCCTGAGCACGGTGAAGGGCCAAATTTCTGCCCTGACGGTGCTTTTTCAGCGGCCCTTGGCATCTAACGCTCTGGTCCGCACTTTTGTCCAAGGGGTCACGTGTATTGTGCCCCCCGTTCGTTCGCCCTTGGCTCCGTGGGATCTGACCCTGGTGCTTTCAGTCCTGCAGGAATCTCCCTTTGAGCCTCTTCGCGAGATTCCACTTCTGTCCTTGTCCCAGAAGGTGGCCTTTTTGGTGGCCATCACCTTTGTCCGCTGGGTGTCAGAGTTGGCGCCTTTGTCCTGCAAGTCGCCGTTTCTGGTTCTCCATAGGGACAAGGCGGTTCTCCTGTACACAGGAAGGAACGGGCGCTGCATTGCCTGGATGTGGTGCGTGCTCTTCGTGCCGATTTGGACACTACTGCGTTGTTCCGTGAGACAGATTCCTTGTTTGTGCTCACGGGGGGCCCTCGTAAGGGTCGAGCTGCCTCAGCGGCTACCATTTCCCGTTGGATTCGGAATGTGGTCGTACAGGCTTACGCCGTTAAGGGGCAGGAGCCCCCTTTTCCTGTCACTGCCCATTCCACTAGGGCTGTTGGGGCATCCTGGGCCTTTCGCCATGGTGCCTCTGTTTCTCAGGTTTGTAAGGCCGCTACTTGGTCTTCGGTTCACACCTTTGTTACGTTTTACAAGGTGGATGTGTTGGCATCGGCGGATGCTGGTTTGGGGCGCAAGGTTTTGCAGGCGGCTCTTTGTGGGGTTCTTGGGTTGTTTGTTGTTGTTTGCCCATCCCTCAGGGCTTACTGCTTGGTGACGTCCCTACCATACAGGATCTCCGATCTGTTGCCCTGTGTCCTTCAATGAACGGGAGAGAAAATAGGATTTTTGTACTCCGTAAAATCCTTTTCTCTCCGTTCATTGAAGGACACAGGTCCCGCCCTCTTCTATGGGTGTACACTCCTAACTGCTTGTTACTAACTGGAGACTTATCAGCAAGTGGGGGGTTGGGCCACCAGCAGGGGTGTCTTGTCTAGGCTGTCTTGTCTTTTTGTTATGTGCCTAGCGTCCTACTCCTGCAGGTGGCGATATACCCTACCATACAGGATCTCCGATCTGTTGCCCTGTGTCCTTCAATGAACGGAGAGAAAAGGATTTTACGGTGAGTACAAAAATCCTATTATTTTCTTTGAGGCACACCACCAAGATGCAGGCGTATGTGATGTTATATTTTCCAGCCTTTTATAATCTTTTTCTCACAGGGAAAGATTGCAATAAACTCCAACTACTACTATTTCTACCACGAATATTAGAGTCGCAGTTATAGTGTTATATTAGTTTGTCGCAATAGTAATTGTATTTTCTTCAATTTTCCGCTTGGTGGAAAATTGACAATGACTTACCCTTATAGTTTTCATTGCTGGGGCCCCAATCCATCCTATTCTAATAGTGAACTTTCAGCAATTGAATGGAATGCACAACTACATTTTGTGAAATAACCAATCACAGAAAATCTGATGTTAGTTCATCCTCTAATCTGTATGCTATCGTGTTTCGTACAAGCATGCTTTTAGAAATTGAGGTGGAACCAGAGGCAAAACCATCTCAGGCTAAAGCAGGGGTAGCCAAACTCCGGCCCTCCAGCTGTCGTGAAACTACAAATCCCATGATGCATCTCTCTCCGGGAGTCGTGGCTGTGAGAATCTTGCAGTACCTCATGGGATTTGTAGTTCCACCACAGCTGGAGGGCCGGAGTTTGGCTACCCCTGGGCTAAAGGGACAGCACATTCAGGGGAGAATGAAGAGGCAACTCATTCAGCTGGGGTAAATTTTTTCTGTAATGCTGAGATATGCCTTGTTATTTCTTGGATTCCTTTTACACAGGTGTTATGGATCCATTTTGACGGAGTGGTTCACGCCTGTTTTTGAGGTTATTAGCAAAAACAGTTGGCTCATGGTGGTACACATGCTGCACCTTTGAAACGTTGTGAATTACCGACTGATATGGCTTATTACATAAGAAAAGATGTGAATGCATCCATTAAAATGTTTTCCTAACGCCCCTGATTGTGCGATCTTTTTAGATTAGCGTGAAAAAAATAATTTCCCCCCTTTTTTTTTTACAGCCTCCTGTTGTTGCTGGTGAGGGAACCTCTTTGACCATCAAACACCATGAGCAGCAACAGAAGCTTCCTATGGATGAGCTGGTAGATTCACTTGCATCGGAGCAAGACGTTTCTGCTGAATTCCTCAATCTCTCTAACCTTGATGTTATGGTCTGTAAAATATTGTCCGCAATTAGGGAGATCCCTCCTGACAAGGGGACTAAAGTTAAAGGCAATTTACAGTATATGCTTATCTCATGTATGTTGTGTCCACTTATAAAGAGGGATGGCCATTTCCCAAATTTGAGCCACGGGGATTGGGGTTTAATACACCCAAGTGCCTCTAGTTCCACTGCAGTTTCCACTCCTTCTTACTATGGTCCATCCCTATCCATAGCCAATCCTGTTCCAGGACCTTCTCATATGTTCCAACCTTATTACCCACCAGTGACCCCCGCTGCTGCAAGGCAGAAGTGCTAAGCTCTAAGCCACTGTGCTGTTATATATGTATATGTGTACCTACCCTACACATCTATGGAAATTTGTATTTATACACTGTATATGTATGTGTGTGTGTGTGTGTGTGTGTGTGTATATA
>NW_017306843.1:155880-166076 GCF_000935625.1 Nanorana parkeri | reverse complement strand
ATATATATATATATATAAAAAAGAGAGACACTGTAAATATATACATAAACTTGCAACAGTTATATGTTATAATAAAGTTAGGCTTTACACTCTATCCAGGTACACTTTGGACCCACCTAAAAGCAACTGTTCTTCTAGTGTCATACTTTGCCTCATGTTGGTATCCATTCAGTTTACTGTAGATGTGGTCTTACAAGCTGTAATAAATAAACAAACAAAGGCCACTGACATCCAGGTGAACTTGCAGAACCTGTCAGGGTACCTGTGCCTTTCCTCAAACAGGATGGCAAAGTGACCAATAGACTGATGCTGGGAGGTCATGGGATTTACTAAAGGCCAATAGGCTGTTCACATTGCAAGGGAATTTTCACTTAGCTTAGTCAATGTGGTGAAAATTTGAATTGCTTAGAATACCCACCACATGTGGGTCCTGACAGTAACTCTCCTTCTGCGCTAGGGTGACAGTGCTCACTCACTGTAATGTATCTATGGAGGAGCAGCATTGTTACCCAAGGACAGGACTACAGAACATCTCCTCTGCTCCATCTCCATAACATAGAGGGGGTCTGTCCTGTAGTTCACAGAAGAGAACTGGGAAGGTTAAAACATTGTTTAACATTTCAGTTAAGTGCAGTGGAAGTTGCAGGCACACTGGATTTCTGGTGGGACGAACAAATGTTTTTCAGTACTTGCAGGAAATGTACTTAGCCTGAAAAAAAGCAAATTCATTCCGTCACATCATCTAACAACTAGTAAGCTGCAATGTATTACATTTTTGTTCTTATGTATTCAATACAATTATTTATATAGCGCCAACGCTTTACAGCGCTCAGCATATTCACACCAAGCCCTCAAGGAGCTTATGATCTAAGGTCCCTATTGTACATGCATGCAGGGCCAATTAAGACAGGAGCCGATTAACCTTTCAGCATGTCTTTGGAGTGTGGTAGAAAACCGGAGCACCTGGAGGAAACCCACACAAGCTAACCACTAAGCCACTGTGCTGCCCTGTTCTTGGGTTTAAAACATCCATAGATAATGGAGAGTGACCCAACTATCTTCAGGGTAGCATGTTCTGGAGAAGATTAAATGCTTCAGATAATTCTATAAACCTGCATGGTCAGGTCTACAGTCAATGGAATTGTGGGGGGAGTGGCAGTGCTGGTAGAAATGGTTGAGACCACTGCTTTCATAGTAGCACAGTAGAAATTGGGATGGATCTATTAAGATGTCTAATCCTTTTTCCTCCATAAATATCTTCCTGTCACCATAGTAAAATTATTGCTGCCCATTCTGGTTGTTTTAGTTTTCCGTCAAATTATGTTTCTAGGCTGCTAAACAATCTCAACAACCATAACTGACGTTGTTTTGAGTAAATAGCAAAGCACTTCATGCAAATCACATCCCTCTTATCTTTTATATGGCATAAAGATTTTTTAATGTGGATGAATCCATTTTACTTTTATAAACAGAAGCCTTTCTTTTCATATTTGAAGCCAAGCCATTAGCAGTGGAAAACATCTGACCAGCTGGGTGATCTGAAACAGCTGCACACTGAAAGCATCATGACTTGGCTGGAACTGTTTGGCATCCATATTAATGATGATGATTCTTTTGGCAAACATCTCACGTAAATGCCAATAGCCTGTGGTGTGTTCTGTTTTAGTAAACCTCTTCATTGTTGAGAGACAATTTTAATGGTTGCATTAGTGCTTAGTATTGTGCCAAATGCATTAGGGAATAAGGGCTGCGAGAAGGAATCTTTAAAAGTTTTTTTTTATAGTTTACTGTTAACTCTACATACCTCCTCATCTTTCCCTGAAATATATAGCCATGGCCACAATACAGACCAAGCGCCCAAACCCCTTCACTTTGGTAATTGGTGGCCCTATGTTTATTTGGACAAATCTTATGTATCTAGTTTAAGCTGCCGAGCCAAAATTCAATTTTATCCAGGGACAAAAGAAGCAGTCTTGCGATGACCTATTTTTTTTTTTTTTTACCTCCCTGTTTGATAGCCACACAGATTAGATAAGGCAGGATAGTTACCTTCACATTAAAATGTGCCCATTATCAGATTTTTGGGGTTTTTAAAGGGCCTCATTAAATTGATAACAACTATATAAGCGCCAAGACTGATTATAGACATCCACAATACTTTTTTGCTACATCTATTCGTGCACTAGTTATCAAAAAGACAGAAATAAAAATAAGCAGACATAAGATGAGAGGCAAACAGAAAGCAAATCAAAAGATGCAACTGAAACACCCATCAACAATACAGATATTATGGTGTGATCTGTGTCATGTTTTTTTTAACAACAAGTAATACTTCTACTCTTCCAAAGTTCTGTAGTCACACTAAACTCTGATGTCTTGCCAGCCAAACAATATAAGTATTTCCATCGAGCGGGCAGCACTTTGACTTTGACTGACATGGGATGTCGTCTTTTAGTTATTATTGTCGATAATCATCAGGCATTTTTATGAACTCCTCTTGCACAAATGCCTACATAAAGTGGATATATAAAACTAGGAAAATGAATAGATTGACTAAACTGATACAATTTAGCCAGCCTTTTAATACTAGTATTTTGTCTTTTCCACATAGACTTTATACTCAGCGTTTTGGATTTGTTATCAGTAGAGGGTTATTATGCCTTGATACATCTTAGGACAATCTTGCTACTATTTCAGTATGGAGAAGGCATGTGGAGAGAGTGGTGGGATACGGTTTTCCTAAATCCCAATGAAATACTCAGTTTACCACTTAAAGGCCAGGGTGTTAAACACCCTTCCTGGCAAGGCACCTAATACAAGCGATCAGGCATCTCTAGAGACACCTGATTGCTTGAATGTAAACAGCCATTGCTGAGCACCGTGCACGGGGAGGGGAAGGACGCCCACTTGCTTCTATAAAGTTCCCGTCCTGCTGTTTACCTACCGCCACCTGACGGGAGGTGGTTAAACCAGCTAGATACATTCTAGGTGCACCTAAATAAAAGGTGTGTAGAAATGCCTGTCTTCTGCCAACATGTTGCAGTTTAGGACCTGTGGTCTCTATGGTCCGCCACACCCCTTGCTAAGTCAGAGCTGATGCTCCTCAGTCAGCAGGTCTGACTCAGTGGGGGGCATTTAAGATCTCTGTAGAGTGACTGCTGCTTCAACATAGAGAGCAAATGTCCCACTCTGCAGCATGCTTGTAGATGAGTCTTTTCTGCTCATTTAAACTGAAACATCAGTTGGCTTTAAGGCCCCTTTCACACTGGCCAATCAGGAGAGGATCCATTAACAGATCCTCTCCTGATCAGAGTGACACAAATCGGATGTCACCGCTGTGACATCCATGTCCGCACAGTTTTATCTCCATCTCTAAAAGTGCCGGATCCCATGCAAGTCTATAAGGAATCTGATGACCTCCGGTCCGTCAAAACAGATAAATTATCCGTTTTACCGGGCCGTGCCGGAGCTAACCGGGTTGTCCGTTTAAACCCGGCTTCCCATAGACTTCCATAGATCGTCCGATCGGATCCGGCTGAAAAACTGACAGGCAGACCTGATCGAACCGCTTATGTGAAAGGGTTCTAAGTGTTCCTCCCAGGAATAAGGTGCTCCTATTCTTTATTATGAGGGTTAATTCCGGCATAGTGATACCAGATGGCTACTATAGTGCTGCCAGTTTGTCTTCTGGCAGGTATGGTAGTGGATTGAGTGCCTAAATGGTGCATCGTTTGGACACTGCTGTGAAAAGGCAAGCAATAAATATTACAGGGAGAATGTGACGTGATTCAACACAAGTGTGTTCACTTGTGTTGGAATAATATGTAATCGCTTTTTTTGGGGGGGTTGTTTTTTTTTCTGTTTATATAGCTTAGTGTAAAAATCAAAGTATTGGTTCTGCCTTGCATTGATAACGTTAAAAATATACTCTACTTTTTTTTCAGTGTAAGGCTGCTCACATTAATCCAATGCACTGGTGTGAACTTCTCCCATTCACACCCATTCATTTTCAGATGTCCTTGCCTTCTTGAAAAACAGATGCCTATGCATCTGATGTGAATGGGGCCTTAAAGATTGTGGACTGGGGGGGCAAATGTGTCTTTTGGTGAGGAGGTCATCAAACTTGAATGCTGATGCAGTGGTTTGTCATTGCTGGTACCTCTTCCCTCGTGCTGTCTCTGGTTGAAGGGAGAAGCTGTGCATGGGAAGGTGCCAGACTCTCACTAGTTAGCTAATGTTCCTGCAATAAAATCACTTACCATTCCAACTACTGGGTGTTTTTATTTTATTTGTTTTATTATTTCATTTGACCACCTACCCTTTTAAAAAACACCTGGTATGGAGCACACATATTCACAGCAGAGGGTATTGGCAAAGACATACTACAGTAGAAGCAGAATCTCTTCTACATGGTTTACATGGTTCCCTATTGTACTCTGATATTCCAGAGATAAACCACAGTCATAAGATACCAGCAGCTGGGAGCTTCTATGAGCTGATCGACCTGCATTGAAGGACAGATATGCAAGATTGATGAAAAGAAGACCTTCCAAGTGTCTGATTGTTTGAAAATGATCAATTTCCCTTGTGGAAGGCCATTAGACTAACTGCATAGTAAACACTGCAACGCTTTAAAGAACCGAATGCCTTTGTGAAATCTCATTATTCAGTTATAAGTAGCAGTTGTGACTATGGTTGCCTAGCTATTTATACCTCCAACACAATTTCTGCATGGTACCTATAGTTTTATAGCTCCTGTTCAGAAAACAAAACGCATTAGGTTCAATTCTCTAACGGATAACAGTGTAATATTTTTTATTATTATATGTTGTTATACTCTTTACCTATGAAAACAAATTTTTTAGTCACAAAGGCTAAAGGCTTAGCACACTGATCCATTAAATATACTAAATGTACAGTAAATTATATATTTGTAGTTTTGTTTTCCTATACATGAGTCCCATGACAAAATAAAGCACAGGTTATGACGCTGTGGATTCACATGAGTTGTCAATTAGGGAAAGCAATGCACGGAACCTCTTCTCATATTAATACAATAATAATTGCAAGTAAATATATTGGTTCATGGGAAAAAAATAACAGTATCTCTCATCAAGCATTGTTTTGGTTATAAATGAATTCAGAATTTTCCATTTTGTGTGTTTACTGCATTGATTATATACACATTTAGGGACTTAACTTACAGTGTATTCATTGCTTTATGTATCCCAAGGTGTGTACTCTTGTAGATTAAAGTAGGCACTACACTGTTCAGAGGCACCCTGACGTTGGCAAGTAGGTTTCGTTAATGTTTGCAACTTTACTCAATCTGTGACCTCTGCATTGAACTAAATATCAGATACATAGTTTATTGGGATTATTTTGCCAGCTGACATGGCTGAGTGCTGGAAAAAAAATTTGTATATTGAATTTGTTGCTAAAGAATTGGGAATCATCACAGTGTTCTTCTCTACTCAGCAGATGTGTGTCATCCTAAGTCCGAAAATCTTTCTGTGATATTGAACATTTCCAACAGTTAGAAGCATTCATTATCACTCCTAGGACTTCTCCCAATCAATACATTGATTGTTACAAGCAGTTCTCAAACTGGAAGAAGAATCTCTTGCATGGACTGGGCTTTGTATGACTGATTTTCATTTACTGGCGATTTTCAGGTATTTACACAGAAGTTCCAAATATAGAAATGATAATCAGCAGCCCAACATATTTTCGTGGGCCCAGAAACTACAAAAGATTTTGAATTCCTTAAAGGAGATGCACACTTTCAGTTAATTGACAAGGATCTAGCTATGAAAAAAGGAAGTGGTATATTGGGTGAAGTTAATGATCTTAGATTAGTAACAGAATTAAGGAAAGTGCAGATGAGGTCAAACAAGTGACAGTCTTCATTAGTGAGAAAGATGGTCCCCTGAGAATTACTAAAGAACATTTGGAAGCAATCTAGGATAGTAAATAAGCAATTGCAATGTTAAATCTTTTCAGAACAACATTTTCCTGGAACTAGAAATATATCAAGGAGAGAGCTAAATGGTTTTATTGAATCTGTCACAACTCAGTGCAGTGCGTCAAAAACAAGTTCACTACATAAAGCCACCAACTCTGAGTTAGTGAAAGCCTATTGCTAAGAAGGTGCTTTAGATTAAAACAAAAAACAATTAAAGGATACATATATTCTGCATAAGTAATCATTATAAAACCCCTTGCTTTTGATTCTTCCAGGTATGATATTTATGAGCAGGCAGCATACATTGGGTAATGACAGAGAACTACCACCACAAATATTGGCAGTCCGTTCTGTGAATTTTTTTTCACCATCAGATTCCCAGAGAATGGCTGTCTCCTATCTTCCTGAAGAAGCTCCGGTGAAATACGTAGAAGGCTGGACCCATCATACATTTATGAATGACTGAAGGACACAAATCATGATGATAGAATATTTTCAATTAATTGTGATGAGCATATTGAAGTTCAAGGAGTTTATTGAGCCATATAGGAATGTATTGTATTGATGTGGTCAAGGGTAGTATTATGCCTTGATACAAACAATGGTTGCTCTACAGGGAGCTGTTATTGGTATACATCCTATTTGTTCTGGGTTTTTTTTATATGTTTTAGAACTTTTTATTGTTTCAAGAAATATATGATTTGTTGGATACAATGCATGTGTGGTTGTTTTGTCCCTCGAATGACACCTTAAAAGCCACTGTATTTGTATTTTTTTTGTAGCTGAAATTGTTATACATGCTGGGCTGTGGTCTCAGAATTTAGCTGGAAGCACAGCCAACAACTGATACTTGGAGAAAATAGAGGTGCAGTGTCATATAGAAATAATTCCCGGTGAGTTTGGGAATGGTCTTTGGGGGGATTGGTAAAGCGGAGGTACACCCCTCTATCCATTACAGCCAAAGCCTGCGTCATCATAGCCTCTATTTGAATCTGCAGTTGCCAGGGTGCTGCACATATGATCAGCTATGATGCCAGCCCTTTGGTGATAACTGTCACAGTTGCCAGTATGCTTACCTCAGCTCTCACTTTTAATTTCTCAAACACATGCCTTAAATATACTTGTTTTGGTAAATAGTTAAAGTGACACTAAATTGAGGATTTAAATCTTAACAATACATTCAAGATCTGCTTATAATTTAAGCTGCCTATATCTATCGGTCATTCCATTCCCAGATACAGCCAAATCTGTCAGATCTAAATATTAGCATCTGAGATGAAAGAGCAGATCTTGCAGGTGACCTAAGAAGATGCCCTTAATACATCTACCAAGGGGGGTAAATTTATCAAAACTGCAGGAAACAAAATCTGGAGCAGCTGCCCATGGCAACCAATCAGCATCTGTCTTCAGTTTGCTCAGGTAAGATTTGAAAATGAAACAGAGAAGCTGATTGGCTGCAGTGCAAATCTGCTACACATTTTGTCTGCTCCAGTTTTGATAAATTCCCCCCAAGGAATTTATCATTTGCCCTTGAGAGTTTATCAGATCTACTATTGGTAATAGAATGATGGAAATACTGGTATAACTAACACTGAATTATAATGCTATGTAAAGGTGAGGGGAATGTTGTGAAACTTACATTTTAACATAAGATGACTGGATATTAACTCATACTACAATCTAAGACAATCATTACTAATTTCCCTCAAATTCTAGATAATCCAGCTGATATAATTAACACCATATATACTGTATTTTATTTACTAAAATAAAAACATTTAATGTTAGTTGCATGACATGACATAAAAGATTACATGTTTATTTAATTATTTAAAAACATATATAAGAAATATATAGTTTAAACTATATATTAGCTGGATTTTCTGGAATAAGTAATGAATGCTTCAGATTTGACTATAAACATTTTATAACAGTTACCAGAACACTAAGGGCTCTATGTAGAAATAATTAATAAGGCTGTTGACCCTGATAATATCTGTAAATTAACATTCTTTAGGTTTTTTTTTACAATGCAATGTATTTTTGAATGTTTTTTTTTCTTTTCAATGTAATAGCACACATTATGGCCAATAGATGACGTTAAGGAGCAAAGTATTTGTTTTCTATGCTCCTTATCACCATCTCGTGGCCATACTGTGGTATTACATGGGAAATAAAAAACATTAAAAACAAAATGTCTTTTAAAACCTAAAGAACATTCATTTTGGCATATATATCCACACAGATTGAATATTTAAAATATTGTTTATAAATAAATCATATCTATCATAGGTGATCATATCTTGGTGATTTGAAGACTTCCAACCTATTTAAAAAGAGGATTTTTAAATAAAGCCAACCTACCTTTAAATACATTACTAACATAATGCCTATTTGTCTTCATGTGCGAGAATAGGTTAAAAAAAACCTGGCAGTTTTCCAGCTCCTGACACCCTTCTAATTGGCTTTGTGTTCACACTGCCAGCACTATAAAATACTGACTTAGGTGCCATTAAGTCTTTGACATCCTAGTGATTGGAGAAAAAAAAAAGGTTCAAGCCTGCGTATATTAATCAAGCAGGAGACAACCTTTATGTTGTGACAGATTTAAGGAATGCAGTGACAGGAAAGCAGGACAAATATGACAGACCCAGCGTGCATCAACAGAAAGATTACAAGAATACTTATGTTATAGAAAACAGGATTATACAAGACATCAAAGCACAATCTGCTTTCATGTGTTGGAAGAGACTGAGTGGATTTGTCCAGAACAAACTGTTTACCATGCCTTTGACCTGGAGTTTACTGTATGATCAGCACTGGTCACCGAGCCTTTATGACAAGAGTACAAACTGTGTGTCATTAAGCTTTCTCGCACAGGGCGCCTAAAGGCCTAAGGCCGGCCCTGCATATAAGGAAACCAAGGGAGCTGTGAATGCCAAGTCTAAGAGTTCACTTCTCCATAACCTCTCTTCTCTCTCTTATTAAAATAGCACAAAACAACACACTACCTAATATACTATATATACTTCACCTCTTAAGTTGCATTAGTGAAATAAATTCACGATATTCTAATTATTCGAGTTTCACCTGTATATGCCTTGCCGCAGTATTGAAGGCAAAAGGTGGCCCAACGAAGTACTGATGGGGTGGTCATAATAATCTGGCCACTCAGTGTATACATATACATATATACATCTGGCCACTCAGTGTATACACTGCATATATACAGGTGAAACTCGAATAATTAGAATATCGTGCAAAGTTAATTTATTTCACTAATGCAACTTAAAAGGTGAAACTAATATATGAGATAGACTCATTACATGCAAAGCAAGATAGTTCAAGCCGTGATTTGTCATAATTGTGATGATTATGGCTTACAGCTCATGAAAACCCCAAGAACCCCAAATCCACAATCTCAAAAAAGTAGAATATTACATGCAATCAATAAAACAAGGATTGTACATAGAACAATATCGGACCTCTGAAAAGTACAAGCATGCATATGTACTCAGTACTTGGTTTGGGCCCCTTTTGCAGCACTTACTGCAATTACGTTTGCACGATATTCTAATTATTCGAGTTTCACCTGTATATATGCAGTGTATACACTGAGTGGCCAGATGTATATATGTATATGTATACACTGAGTGGCCAGATTATTATTATTATTATTCATCAGGCATGGTGTCAGATTCCTCGCATCACCTTTCAACATCTCGTGGAGTCAATGCCAAGAAGAATCGCCGCAGTATTGAAGGCAAAAGGTGGCCCAACGAAGTACTGATGGGGTGGTCATAATAATCTGGCCACTCAGTGTATACGTATACATATATATACATATATATGTATACGTATACACTGAGTGGCCAGATCATTATACATATATATATATACATATATATGTATACACTGAGTGGCCAGATTATTATGACCACCCCATCAGTACTTCGTTGGACCACCTTTTGCCTTCAATACTGTGGCGATTCTCCTTGGCATTGACTCCACGAGATGTTGAAAGGTGATGCGAGGAATATGACACCATGCCTGATGAATAGCACTGTCCAGTTCTGTGAGATTTGATGGTTGTGGAACCAGCTGCCTGATGGCTCTGTCAACTTCGTCCCACAAATGCTCAATTGGATTGAGATCTGGTGATTGTGGGGGCCACCTAAGCAAGGTAAAGTCTCCCTCATGTTCTTGAAACCACTCCTGCACAATACGAGCA
>NW_017306843.1:154967-155299 GCF_000935625.1 Nanorana parkeri | reverse complement strand
TGGTTGTAGACTAGGCTAGTTTACACCTAATCTGCTGATCTCCCGGGTCCAGTCTATTTCCAGTCAGTAATGAGTATGTGTTATGCTAGCAATTTAATAATAACAATAAAGAAGAACTTCAGGCAAGCAAAGCTTAACCCATGCAGTGGGGCTATGCCTTTTTTTCCAGGGAGCTAAAATAACAGAGTTATGCTCACTTAACCAACGATCTCAGCTGGCTCTTAGACCAGTCCCTGCAGCCTGTCTCTTCTTCCACTCCAGCGATGGAATGGCCATCGGCGTCCTCTACATTGTATTGGACATGATGACTCACTAGATCTGAGACTGTCGCA
>NW_017306843.1:154281-154520 GCF_000935625.1 Nanorana parkeri | reverse complement strand
GAACCAGCTGCCTGATGGCTCTGTCAACTTCGTCCCACAAATGCTCAATTGGATTGAGATCTGGTGATTGTGGGGGCCACCTAAGCAAGGTAAAGTCTCTCTCATGTTCTTGAAACCACTCCTGCACAATACGAGCACCGTGGCATGGCGCATTGTCTTGTTGGAAGAAGCCATATCCATTAGGATACGCCATCAACATGATAGGATGAACTTAATCAGCAACGATACTTTGGTATGTT
>NW_017306843.1:139584-154224 GCF_000935625.1 Nanorana parkeri | reverse complement strand
TGATACAGATTCAGAACCAGACACTATCTGGGTCAGAGTTAAAGCCCAACTTCTCTGCAATTTTTTATTCCTAAATCAACACATAAACATTGTCTTTCCTTTACTACTTCAGGAGCTCTTTAAGCTCTGTTGAGAGCTTGTGATATATACACCAGGGAACCCTACTTCTGGCTCCCTGCTGCATCGGAACAGTGTCTATATTTGATGCCCATTTCAGTGTTGTGCCCCAGCACTCTGCTCTGCTGTTCACAAACCTAAGCACAGTGTTAACGCTGCAGCTGTGCTTTGTGAACAGCAGAGCAGAGTGATGGGGCGGAGGCACAACACTGGAATGGGCGTCAAATATAGACACTGTTCCGATGCAGCAGGGAACCAGAAGTTGGGCTCCCCACTGTACATATTAGGAGTTGTCAGTGAGAGCTCCTGAAATAGTAAAAGAAAAACATTGCATAAGTGTCGATTAAAGCAAACTTGGAGTGGTGGCTACTTTACGACACACAAAGGAACCATGGGGAGCAAAAGTAGCCACCCTCCAGAAGGAAGGACAGAGTCAGCACAAATTTTGAGATGATTTGAGGATCTACAGACAATGATACACAAATAAGTTAAATTTTTGTTAATAGTTAAGTTACTTGAATGCATTTTAAAGAGTTAACTCCTGAGTATAGTGTCACTTTAATTTACATAGAAGGAGCACTGCAGGAAGTAGTCCCATGTAAATCTGCTCTTTGCAGAGGTTGCAGGCCCTTCTGTTGCAGAGGTTGCAGTCCCTTCTGTTGCCACCAATATTTGAACTGTGACCTGAAAAAACCCATGTGACCCAACTATGACCTATAAAGTTACACCAGTGGGTTGTTTCTATGTATTATTCCTTATGTAAAGACAGCATTAGTACATGCCCACTTTAACACAATTATTCTATAGATAGCACCAAACTATAACACAATCAAATGTTGTCAATTTGTCACTATAACAAAAATGTAAACATGTACCAACCTCCAGTTTATAACACTGGAAGCATACTTAACATACCTAATAAACCAAAAGCAGCAGGATATAGAGGGATGGGCACAGGTAGCCCAGCCCGAGTGTACAACACTGTAAGCATGTATGTGAAGGGTCTTGCTTATCTAGGTCGTAATACAGTTTATAGTAGTTACTAACATTCAGCCAGACTTTTTCTGTAATGTTTAGACTTTCACAGTTTATCCAAGGTGTTTCTTTAGTTCTAGTGAGTGTCAGGGACATACCCCAACATTTTAGCCACCCAGGTAATTCAGTCACCTTATTCCAATGCCCTTGGAATGTGTCAAGGTAAATATTGGTTACATAAGAACGGAAAGGGAATAGTGAAAGTTGTGGAACCACACTGTTTTACTTGCATAATCTGATCCTATGATGTCAGAAAATCTGCAACAAGTGTTAATAGTTTGATTTACATGGCTGAAGGTGTGAACAGTTGTCAAATCACTGGGGTAGAGATGTTAAAATATCCTTCTATTTAGATGACATGCAATGTCCCACCCTTTTGAGGGATGGTTGTTCCTGTTTGACGTAGATAGCCTCTTTAACACCTCTTGCCTCACTGAGTATACTTGCAGTTTGTTCCTGCCTCTCCCCATTTTTGGTCCTATCACTGGGGATAAAAGATTTTAATGTATGTCCAATGGCCTGACTGACCTGCAGAGCCTAAATTAAGATCTTTCCATCTTCAGACCAGCACATTGCTATGAACAGGTAGAAAGACTCACGTAGAGGGGTGTATGTATCTCTGTGTAGAGAAGCAATAAATGCTGAGCTAGACTTTCCAATAATCTCTTCAAGTAAACCTCTCACGAGAGAAATATTCAATTTCCATTAATGGCTTCCCACTGAAATTGCCAGTTCTCCTCCAAACTTTTTGCAGCTTCCTCCTGTCTATCTGCACTTGTTGATGGTGACAATAGTGAGGAAATATCAGTGCAATGAGTGTCAACATAACCGCTTATACTCTCCACTAGAAATACATGTGATGGGGTAGCAACACAACAGCCGCAAATACTTGAGTGTTTAACCTCTTGCCTTCCACGGCATCTGAAAAATGGCCTGGATGGGAAGGGGGTTTAACACCGCGGATGTCAACTGGTTAATACCTCTTAACAGGAAGTACCTGAACAAGTGCCCTTATTTTTGGCAGGATCGCCACATATTATTTTAATAAAAGCATCAGATTTAAAAAGATTGAAAATAACTTTTAAGCTCACATTATCATGTTAAATATTACATGAGATTTTAGTTATTGGGTTTAGCTTAACTTCCTTATCATACATTTACAGTAAATGGAGAACATCTTTAACCTGTTTGACAGCAAAATATAACAACTGTATTTAAGCCAGCAATCTAAGTAAAGCACTAGAAAAACAAATTACAAAAGGCTCAATGAGACAGCATTTGTAGCAAAGCAAATTCAAATAAAAAAAAAGACAAAAGGTTTATTATTCTTATTTATGATCTTTCTTCTCTCATTGACAGGCAGTAGTAATGAGTTTGAGAGCTGACAGTCATCTTCTGACCTCTCTATCAGCAGCATTGCCCTAGAAGGCATTTGTCTAATCTCCATTCTGTATATCACAGATTTAGCTTAACATTATATAATTATTAATAATAAAAAATGGCTCCAAGTACAAAGAACTTCACATAATCTATAAAGAACTTCACTTAATCTACTTCTCTCTCAATTCTATTAAAGCTTTGTTCAGTGTCTAAACAGACCTGAAGGAGAAAGATTTCTGTTAAAAGCACAAAAGTAAGATTAGAGTCTGGAGAGCTTATCAGAAGTGTGTCTATTTTAATAAGTCTCTGATTAATGTGAAGAACGCGTGGGTGTAGAAAGAAAGACGACTAATCTTTCTTAGTGCTGGTGTCTCTGCAAATATAATTAAAAACTCAAAATGTATTGGTCAACAGGGCTCCCCATTGTCAGCAATGATCATTTTGTATTTACATTGTGTGTTCCAAAGGTTAAAAGTGAAATCCACCGTGCTCCCATAGTGTTAAGGACAGGTATATATGAGTTACTTCTGTGTCACATCTTCTATTCTAACTCATCAACTGCCAACTGAGAAAATATTCAACTTTTCTAATACGTTAGCTGTCTGTGTTTAGTTACATTTGTGATAAGACCATTTGTATTTACTTATAGCAACCGTCCAATCTAAACTGGGTTTCTTCTACATACAATGTAAAAAATAAGTAGAACCAGCTTGAAGCAATTCAAAAGCAGTTCACAACAACTCATGAGTACCTAACACATTCTGCATTTGGCTTGCTTCTGAGGTTGATGCCAATCAACACAGTTCCTTAGACTATACCTATAAACTACACATGTAATTTTTAATCCTCGAGATTAAAAAAGAGTTGGGAGACTGATGAAAGATTAGGAAAATGTCATTAATCGGGGTATATACCGTATATAAAATGGGAAACATTGCCCATCAGTTTTAATGAACTTTTTTGTCTGAAGTCTATGGAGGGATTAACCACTAATATGTTCCAAGATTAGACTGAACTGCAGCACTGTGTAAATGTAAAGGGTGAACTACACCAGAGATTTTAAAATAAAATTAAAATGGGTTTGGGTTAAATTTGTTTAATAATATTCCTACATTTTAAATGTGTTTTATATTTTTTATTAACAATTTATTTTAACTCTTAAGGTGAAAAGCAGACATTTAATACAGGGTGTACCCATGACACTGGCATCACAAAGAGCTGTTTTCTTCAAGACTTTCTCTATCTTATTGAGGGCTTGTTCACACCAAATACAGACCAGATCTGCATGAGTTTCTGCACACACAGTGCAGTGGGTTTTGCTGCGTTTTTTATGCGTTCCGGGCCGTTTTTAGCCTAAAATGGACTTTCCAGGGCGTTTGCATGCATTTTTTATGCACTTGCATACCTTCCAGAGCAGGGAAAAAAAGGCTTGCTGCAGTTTTTTTTTTACATGCTCTGGAAATGAATGCTGTGGTGTGAACTAGAGCCTAAAGTACCATTGGAATACATTGCACGCAGTTTTGATCCGTTCTGTAACTTCTCTGCTCCTGGAACGCGCTTGGTGTGAACTAGCCCTGAAAGTCTGCATAGAGCCTTACATAGGAGAAATAGAGGGGAAATTAGCTTCTACACTGGTTTAGCAAGCTGTGTGTATAATTTAAATCTGAACTATTGAGTTTGATAACTGCAAATGTATAAATATATATATATATATATATTTGTTTTTGTAGTCTTGGATAATTTTTTCAAATGTATTTTTTAATATTAAACATAATAATGAACATAAAAACAATAGCACTATACATTCCTATTGATGGCAATTGCCTATTTTGCAATAACTTAGTTCCAGCAAAGGATTAAAGCAATTACATTTTTATTCTAGTTGAAAGATTGATCAAATGAAGCTGATCTCCAGAATGCTAGGTCACACAGAAATTAATGTGATGCAAAATTATTGATTACAGCACATTTGAATATCTCAGTCATGCTACTAAAATCCTTTGTGTAGCCATCCCTTAGGAGGATACATATACAATTTCCACAACTAATGTGGTGGGCTGACTTTCACCATGTGAGGTAAGTAGCTTGATATGACTAACAAATGGGCAGTTGACTCCCCAAGAACAATAGATATATGCCTATCATTTGAAGTACTGAGACCTGTCATTGGTTATCTTGTAACTCACACTATGAAGAGTAGATGTAAACCTTAAGGGCCTGTTCACACGACGTTCGTTTTCTGTGCTGACCTGATCCGTACGCTCCTGCACTAAAAATGCATCCCAATGTATCCCTATGTGTTTTGTGGTTTACAGTTCTCACGTGCGCAGTCCATGCAGGGTAAGACAGAAAAATACTGCATGTCACATTTTGTACGCTCAGGAAATGCAAAATGCGTCAAAAACACATTAAAAATGCACTGCAGCTAACATACTGACAGCCACACTCCAGCAAAAAAACATGTTTTTTTTTTTAACTGGAACGCATCAAAAACGCGGCAAAACACATAGCACTGCGTCTGCAGATCCATACCTGATCAGGACCTGAAACTCATGTGAACAGGCCCTAAGTGAATTATATTAGTTTGCTAAAGCAATGTGTATCATAAACAAAATACTCGGTTTCACCTTTTTTTCATCCTTTTGTGCATCTCAGCATTACTGATCTCCTGTGGCCTTTTTTCATCCACTTCTTGTCTGCATGCATAAACTGAAACTATGACCACACTGCATTTCTCAGTTGAGGTTTCCTGATGGTTACAATAATATACCTTAGCTGCGTAATGTGTGTTGAAAGAGGAACTTGTAGACTCCATCAGAAGCTCTTCTAACAAGGTAACAATGCAGAAGCACAATTGGGAAACCGGAACAGGGCATTGTCACACTATAAAAGGTGCCTCAACGGGCGGGCGTCCATTTACATCGGTTAAACTAGAAATAAATGGTAATGATAATTTATAACCAGCCTTTGTAGCAGGGTGCACATGCAAAGGCTTACAGCAATACAGAACACAAAAAAAGTCCTCAGCACACTTACCAGCTAGCCTGCAACAAAACAGATTACCCTGTCTAACAGTATGCGTTAAAAACAGAGGTTTTAGTTACAGGAGGAGAAGTGGGATACCTCCAGGTACCCCTGCATTTTATTTATCGACTGCTTTAATATGCTCCAACATGGAGAATCATAAATAGAGTTTGGACCACACTTCACAGAGGAGCCTTGATGGGGCAGTGTGGCGTCTTCATTTTTTTGGAGAAAAGGTTTGTGTAACTAAAACCTCTGTTTTTAACGCATACTTTTGGACGGTGTAATTTGTTTTGTTGCAGGCTAGCTGGCAAGTGTGCTGGGGACTTTTCTTTACATTTTCATTGATTACCCCTGGCTATGGCTAGGTTCAGAAATGCTAATGAATCAGAGATCCATTTCGCCCGACCTGATGGTGCCGGATCGGGGGTAACCAAATGTAAACGAACGTCCTCCATTTAGATTTAGCTGCCCGTACACTAACATGAGTCCGGTAATGTCAGTTTTTTCTTTCATCGCAAGATGGAGGAAAAAACTGCATGGACACGGATGTCAGAACAGAGACATCTGTTCAGATCAGGAGGGGATCCATGCATGGATCCTTTCCTAAACGGACCTTGTGAAAGGGGTCTAAGCCCCAACTTCACTGAGAATAAAAGGAACAAGAACATAAAGCTGTAGCTTTATTTGGTACCGCTTCCTCTTACCCTTCTGCAATAGATACTGGCTTATGTGAGCCTTATGGAAAAATGGCCAGTCACAAGCATTTTTTATAAATTACTTTAGTTTATGCTTGTAACAAAACATGTAAACTGTTGAAATGTGTGACTGGCATTTATCTGCCAGTATTATCTGCATTTGAGTAATCCTCTCCTCCCCATAACGGCACATAACTTTAAGGGGTTAGTTCAGATGTACAGCTGAGAAGAGGTGCAAGGGAGATATTTATGTAGATATTCTGCATGTGAATTGTGGATTAAACAGATGAGGAATTGGTTTTGCACATCATTTGTAATGTTTGAGTGTTTGATGTGTTGGATTTTTGGGGCTGGAATTTCACTTTGGTTTTGTAAACCCCGGACACTAGCATTTTTATTGTAAATGTGGTGGCATACAGAGTTCTCGTCTGTACAGATGTTTCATGACATTCTGCCAGTTATCTTGAGTATTTGTGACATTTTGGTTATTTTACATTTTATTTCATAAGTGGGAGGGGTTACATCTACTTTACTTCAGAATATTCTGAACAAGTATTATCTGCATTATAATAAAAACCAGACCAAGAAGTGGAAAGATGAGTTTTTTTTTTTTTACATGATAGAGCTAATCTACTTGTAGGAAAAAATATAATTCCTTTCTCCATCCCACTCAAGATTGATTAACATAAATTGGAACTATACACAGAAAAGCTTTTATTAATTCAAATGGATCAGAAGCTGTGGAAACCTATGGGGTGTTAATTGAAAACATCAAGTTCCCTGGCTTTTCCTCCTTAATCTCTGAGGATGAAATCATACCAGGGCTTTTCTCTGCGAACACATAATACATTTCTAGTGTTTTTTAAATTAAGTTTGGGTTCTGGAGTGGTTACAGTATGCTATAACAATATTGATGCTGTCGCTTCATTATAAGAATTAGATTGCTTGGAAATGTCATTCCTCACATGTCTTCTGTATACATATATATTTTTAAGGTTAAAAAGATAAAATCAGAAATTACTAATCTATATGCAGAAAAACTTGGATCGGGAAGAATAGGTTTTTGAAGAATACAGTAGCAAATTATACTTTGACACTGTTTGACATTTACTATGTTGTACTTGAAAATTGGAAAATATATGTAACACTGTTAAAGAAAAGATAGGGCAAATGGTAGCGTGTCAAGGCTGATATAATAGAGCTTGGAAACTACTGTCACCTAATTGCAATATTTATCGTACTGCAGTTGCAGAATTTGCTATGTGCTTAATACTATGCTTCCCAGTCAATTGGCTAGTAATGGTAGTATTACATATAATGTTGTTTAATAATAAAAATGCAAATACAATACAACAAAAATAGGTAGATCACAAGTTCACTGAATTAAATTTCACAGCTCTTAGTTGTGTATGATTAGCAAAGTGCACCTACTACGTTTGCACAATTATACACACACACACACACACACACACACACATATATATATTTGTGGGAGCTTCAAGAGAATGTCATTAATTTGCCCTACGAAGTTCCTTGCATGGCCTGTTCTTTCTGTGACTGATGGGTTTTCATCAGTTAAAGTGACACTAAACTCAGGAGATAAATCTTAAACATGCATTCAAGTACCTTAAAGTGACATTAAAGTCAAAGATTGTTTTCCCTCCCCCCATGTTAATTAAAGCACTTACCTTAAATGATGTTTCTTAATCCGATCTTCTTCTTTCCTGTCATTTTCATCTGTCCCTCCAGCGCTGCTGCGGGTCTCCGATCCAGCACTGACTCCTCTGTCCTTGCTGGCACTTTCTGTCCCAAGGTGTCTGCATGCGGGTGCACGCCGTCCATATACTTACCTTGTGTCTCGGCTGAAAATGTGAACTGCGCATGCACCCGTCCCAAGATGCTTTGCGGCCGCCCGAGAATTTTCACATTTTCGTACGGGAGCGCGCGGGGAAGACACAGGTAAGTTTAAACTGTTTTTTTTGTTTTGTTTTTTACACTTTTTAAAAATATCTACTGCTAGGAAGCAGTAGATGTATGCAAAAACACCAGAGGGTAACCCTTTAATAGTTAAAGTAACTATTTAACTATTAACACAAATGTATCAAACATGTATTTGTGTATCACTCAGCTGTAGATCCTCAAAATCGTCTCCGAATTCATGCTGACAAAATAGGCGAAAATGTATAAACACAAGGCAGACTTTTTTGTCAGAAATTTTAGTTTTTAAGTGCCAAGAGAAGATGCCAGTCTGAGTGTACCCAAGGGCTGCAACCTTTCTGCAGCAATGTCCATCACTCCTTGTGGGATGCGCTGGTGAATACCAGGTGACTCCTTAGACTCTGCGCCTTTTGTCTTGGGCAAATTAGCCACTGGGACCACAATTTCTAGATAACAAGCACAGGCCTGAATGTGTAGAGACACAGGGCATTGAGAACAGGGACAGGTGATGGCAAACTTGTAGAGAACAGGCCCAAATCACTGGAGTTCTGGGAAATCCACTACAAGAGTTTAAACAATGTGTGAGCAGCTGGCATCATGGCAGAGACACAATCTACAAGTCACATGGCCACAATCAACACGTAGATCACAATGAAACTTCTGGAACATCTGTGTCCCATTGTGGAGATTTTGCCTCACTTCCTGTCTTAAAACACAACTGGAAGTGAATGGAGGGCTCTTCAAAGTGAGGGCAAATCCTTGCTTTAACAGTTGTTACTTGAATAAGTATCTTCCTTGGAAGATTTTCTCTCTAATTCTGTTCTTGTGACAACTAAAAATTTTGGATTTTTCCTTACCTTCACTCCATGTGACAATGGTCACTGGGGCATAAAGAAAACCTTTCAGGAGTTCTAATCCTTCTACACTCCAAAACTGGGAAAAAAGTTTTGACTTTAGATACAATTTAATTCATTTGAGAACATTTTGTGACACTGTCACTTTATGGTATAACATTTAGCTAATTTGGTTAATAGGTAATTCTTTAAATTTTGTCAGTTAATTTACTGGGGATTTTGCCATTATATTGTTTTATTATGATGTTACCTTATTTAATTAGTTGATTTACCATTCCAGTGTATCCTGTATTAGTTAATTTAACTGTTAATAATAGGGCATTTTCTATTTTTATAATGTACTTTGATGACAGAAGACCTCAATGCCCTAACAAATGTATTGAGAATTATTGGAATTTTCTTTATTCCTTCACTGTGTGGTTGTGATATGACAGTGCTTTCATTTATTTAGGTATTAGAGCACTGGTACATGGAACCATTAATTTACTGTAGCATTTATTACTTCACTTATGTAGTGAATAGAGAATCGTATCCATTTGTAGGCTGGGGTAATGCTAGCAATATACATGCGGTGATCATTTGCCGGATTTGGCAACTTTGGTCATGAGCAAAAAACATCAAATGTCACAGCACCCAACTAATGTTTGGGTTATGGCTAATTACATATTTCTCAATTGCCCATCATTTGGAGAGAATATCCCTCTTTTGGAAACAAATCCCTGTCCCTCTTCTTCAGTTGTCCCTCTTTTTCGGTCTGTTGTACAGATATGTATAAAACTGTACAATTTAATAGACATTGTCTAATTGTCACCTTTGCTATTCACATGTGCATATAGGCCTCTAAAATTGACTCTGTCTCTTTTTAAAATAACCTGCAAATGTTGCCCTTGCAAAGTTATGGATTACTACTTACCGCTCTCAGCACCTATGCTGGTGATATCTGCTGCCTGCAGGAGCTCTGCTGGCTAAAATATTTGCCATAGCTGGAACAAATTTGGCTGTCAGATGCCTGGTCATCTTCATGCACTGTGATTCCTTCAAACAGACTCTATGTCACTATCATGTTCTGTAGTGGCATAGGGGTCAGAGGAAGGATGCCCAGCATGCAGAGGGGAATCAGGCATCTGACACTCCTATAAGTATCAGACACTAGGTTATCGGTGGAGTGGGCATCAAGAAGGGAACTTGATGAATTTTGCTTTGCAGGGATGATTTTTGCAGGGATGTGTGATATAAAAATGACAGTCAATTTAAAACCCAATTCCTGTCAAAATGTTTTTGTTTTTTTAAATTCTTTATTTATAATTGCCATAACAAAAGTACAGAAATGAGACAATGAGCGCAGAAGGAAATACAAATCCATAAAAAAAAGGTCAGCGCCACAAGGTATTGGTTGTATAGAACTAAACAGAAACATGAACATAAATTCCTGACCTGGTATTATGAAGAAGAGGGCTATAAGAAGAGTGCATAATGCACATGACCCATCTGCTGCATAAAAAACTGTGCGCCGTCTGCTCCTGTACTCCTATGGCTTTACATTATGGATTTTTAACTGACTGTAGATTAACAAGTAATCTACAGGCAACAAGACCGGGGGAAACACGGGGAGTAACAAGGTTATAAGGAAGGGAAAACGGGTGAAGAGAGCAAAGCAAAGAAGAAGAGTAATAAGAACCAGACTGATCAGGGAGCAAGTGAAAGCAGGGAAACAATCAGGAGCTGCCCAGCCTCCACCACAGAGCCAATCATCCTACAGGCCATCTGCATTTTTGCCTAGTAGAGACTTATATTTAGAAGAAAATGTAAAGTCGTGCCAGTAAAACCTTGTCTTTCTGAAGGACTCCTCATGATGGTGGAGAGACACAGTCAAGTCCTCCATAGTACACAACTCTTGGACCTTTCTACACCATAGAGTGAGGGAGGGCGGGGAGGTCCGCTTCCAACAGAGTGGAATACAAACTCTCGCCGCCTTGATCAAATGAACCAAGAGTGAGCTCCTGTAGCGATGTCTTGCCAGGTGGTTTAAATGAAGTAAATATGCAGCAGGGCGGTCACCCAGGTCAAATCCCATCAATTTCTTGGACCAGAAGCGAACACCTGCCAAAAATGGCTGGAGAACAGGACACTCCCAAAAAATATTTAAGAATGTGCCACTATCCTGGTTGCACCCCCAAACCGTTGGTGAGCGGACTCAATGGAATAACATAAATGGTGTAATGAAAACTAATAATATGACATCCAAATGTTGATAAATACAAAATAAATGCACAACATACAGCACTTAAAAGCAAAATATTAATAAGTGCAAACCGTTAATGTACGGTCTCAGTAACATAAGTAGTGAAATAAAATCTACTAGTATAACATCCACAAGTAGATAAATGCAAAACCGCACATAATAATATCCTCAAATGCAGTTTTAAACAAAAAACAAAGAAAATAAAGTGATGAGACCCCCAAAAGAGGGATAAATATATTAATGTTTATAGTGAAAAATATATAGATCTAAAAGTCCCCAAGTGTGAAATCTATGAAGTGCAAAGATGAAAATTCACTCCGTGAATGATGATGGTGACCCTCAAACACCAACTCCCATAGTCAAACACTCACCAGAAATGTTTGACTCTATCAGCAATCAAACAAAGCTCCTTGTTGGTGTGGAACAATCGCTTGTGATCTTCTCAGCATTGATATCGGAACCAAGATTCTTAATGTATAGATGGCAGCATCCTAGCAACAACCAAAAAAATGAAGGAATCGCTCATTGAAAAAAAAGAAAATAGCACACTCACATGTTAAAATTTAATTAACCGGCCAGTAACCAAACAGTCTCCTTCACAGACTCTCAACTGCTTCCTGGAACACCGTCAGTAGGACCCGCCCTTGACGCGTTTCGTCATCAGTGGACGTTCTGAAAAGGACGTAGATCCTGTCAATTTTCTTAGCCCTCTCATTGGGGTGATTTCATCTCAGCTCTTGTCCTTGCGACAGCAGGACAATCAATGAGAGGAATGGTTGTCACTGGGACAGGAAGACACAATATGCAATAATAATCTGACAGAGGTTCTAACTTTCCTCATAATAATGTTACATATTTACATGGTATTTGAGGTTGAATAAAGACTAGGTCCGCAGAGTTCAACCATTGTGAGCATGTGTATGTATGAGTCACTGTGTGTTCCAGGCATTAAGAGTACCGGTACCCCTATTCTTTGAGGAAAGTATGCTGATACCATTCTACCAGAGTTCCACAATTTTACTGCTCTGAAAGAAAAGAATCCCCTCTGCCCTTTGTGGTTAAATCTTTTTTCTTCCAATTACAGGTGGTGGCCTCTTCTCTTTTTTAGTAAGTTTACAGTGTGCAGTTACTAATGTCACTGTCACCTTTACAAACTTTGTACATCAAATTCATGTCCCCTTATAGTTACCTCATTTCTAGAGTAAATAAGTTTACATTTTGAAATCTTGTCTCATAGCTTTGATCATCCAGCCCCTTCATTGGGTTTGTTGCCTTCTCATGACTCTCCCCAGCTCAAGGACATCCTTACTGTGAACTGGTGACCAAAATTGAACGGTATACTCAAAAAGAGGCCAAACCAGTGTTTTGTTAAGTAACACAATTATTGCTTTGTCTCTAGAGTACATTCCCTTTTTAATACATAATAGTACTCTATAGCGTTGTTTTCTTCAGCCCGACATTGCATGCTATTGTTTAATCTGCAGTCAACTATGACTCCCAAATCTTTCTCTACTTCTGACTTCCCTATTGGTGCTCCCATTAACGTGTAGTCTGCATGCCTGTTTTTAACACAAAAATGCATTACTTTACTTTTTTTCAACATATAACCTCATCTGCCATGTAGTTGCCCACTCCCCTATTTTATCCAGGTCCTCCTGCAATGTTGTTATGTCTAATATTGAGTTTATTACCCTAAAATCATGAATGTACAGGTTAGACAGTATTGGGCCTAGCACAGAACCCTGGGGCACACTACTCTTGACTTTGGACCAATTTGCAAAAATTCCATTCACACATACTCTCTGTACATGTTCCTGTAGCCAGTTCTCTAGCCATGTACACACCAATTCAGCTATGCCTATAGATTGTAGCTTGCGTATTAAGCGTTTATGAGGTACCAAATGCTTTTGCAAAATCTAGGTGCGCTAGGCTCACTTTCCTCTATCTAGGTTGTTATTCACCTCCTCACAGAATCTTAGAGGGATGGTCTGGCAAAAATGGTCATTCATAAATCCATGCTGATTGTCACTTATTATACCAATTGTAATAAGTATTTTGTACAGTCTGCATCCCCAAAGTAAAATAAAATCACCCCAATAAAAACACAAAACTGCAAATAAAAACCTCCTTTTTTGGTTGAAATAGGACTTTACCACTGTTTCCTATTTCAACCACTGTTTTGGTTGAAATAGGACTTTAAGTCTTTGGCCACATTAAATGGCATTCCATTAATATGTTAACTAGGGGACATATTTATTTTCTCTGACTATCACTGATGCACTTATTTTTTTCACTATTCTTGCTTTCAACCTACAATGTGAGCCTTTATTGATGACGACACTTACTGTTGCTAAGGCCTTATTAGGCAGGATCCTGCATATCTAAACAATAGCATTTGGAAACAGATATTTTATTTTCTTATAATATACCTTTTACTACAATCACACCATGGTACAATTCTGCCTAAGCAGACCTGGCAAGCTGAGCACTGCAAGGATCTCTGGAAGAGCCATGTGTTCACCTGGCATTAGGCAAAATAATGTTATAGTGCAGAATGTAGGTATGGAGACAAGGACCTTTCGAAAACCCTTGCAAAGCTGCAATCATAGTAAAAAAAAAAGAATAAAAAAATCACTCTAGGGGGCTGACAAAAAAGCAGAATGAAAGAACTGAGCTTGTCAAGCTCTCATTTTTTTTCCTGTGCACCGTCCTTAATGGCCAGATGAACAGCCTTTTCATAAAGGTCAGTGACACCTTAGTTCCACTGAATAGATAGATATTGCGATTTTCCATTTTCAGAATGCACATAATCTGCAGTTTTTGACTTTTCAAAGTAACAATGTCCAGGTCTCCCTTTCTTTAATCTACTATACAAGTGTTTTTTTTTCTGGGGTTTTTTTATAGAAAAAATACTGTATAATACATGGTTATCAATAAGTGTAATAACTGTCATACCTTTTTGAGATGATATTCACTAGTAAAATTCCATTAGTGACATTTGAAAAGCCTCAAGGAAAACATTCTTTTAAAATACAGCTTTTTCAACAGGATCCACAGCACTCAGGGGACTTTTAATTCCAGGTCTGTCATTTCAATAGGATGACATGTCACCCTGTTAGCCAAGCACAATAGGCTTTCCCTGCATGCTTGCAATTTTCTTTATTCCATCTTAATTTAGTTTCATGGAGTTGAACATGAGCAAGGTATCTGTGACACCTGCTGAACTTTGAATTGAAAGAGGAAGAATTAATTGACTGGGAACACAGTCTCAGGAAGTATATTCTCCCCTTGTTATTTAGATTCAGAAGGCTCTGATTGGGTGTTGGGGGGGGGGGGGGGTGGGGGAAGGGGG
>NW_017306843.1:107146-139261 GCF_000935625.1 Nanorana parkeri | reverse complement strand
GGGGGGGGGTTGGGTACAGGTCTCCGGGCTTCACCTTTCTTTTGCAGGTTGCCAACAAATTGTACAATTGGCTTTACTGTTCATCAAAATTGTCAGTGATTCCTGCCAAGGCAGTGCTTTTTTTTCTGTGTCTAATCTTTTATATCCCAAACAAAATAGCCTTAGAATCCGGTAGGGTTCCTGAAGCGTTCATCAACATGAAAAGCAAAGGTTCAACCTAATGCTTTTATAAAATCACCTCCGTCAATGAGTTATCAGGAGTTACTGAGTTCAGATGACAAATTGTTCTTACCAAGTACCAGAGTACATTATTATCCAAGTAAAAACAAATTGTTACATGTTAAATGTATAATGTGCACAGGTCACCTTGGCATATCTGTCTATCTATATTGATGTAAGTAGGCAGTAAAAAGTATATGTGCTATGACAGTAAGCAAGGTTTGAAGGGTCTGCTTTGCTACCACTCTCTCTTTCACCCATTTGTCCCAGCACAAAAATCAACAAATTCACATCAGGGCTGCTGTACAACAAAAAAGACCTCCCTGCTGTTTACTTTTCTGAATAATGCCAGGTTTGTCACTCTAGTAAAAAAATATTTGCTGGCACATTGATTTTCTTCAACACAGCTCAAGTAATCATAGTGGCTATGGCACAGAGTATATTGGTATGGAATAGAGCTTAAGGTGATATTAAAGTCAAAAGGCTTTTAAGCTATTTCAAATGCTGATTAAATCATTTAAAATGGATGCTGCTCCTTGTTCCTTAAAAATTTTAGTTTCCATTAAAATCAGCGGGTCCCCTGAGTACTGCCCCTGATATCATGTTTGAGGGTGTCTCCATTCCTCTGGAGGGTTCTATGTAGGGTTGCCACCTGTCCAGGATTCACCAGGACAGTTCAGGTTTTGAATGCTGTGTTCGGGTTTCAAGGCAGCAGAAACCTGTACACAAGATGTCAGGCAGACAGTGGCAACCAAAATTAAAATAAGGGCTACTGCCCCCCCACTGAAAATGGTCTCAACTGTGATATTTACATATGAATGGGTGGCACTATTTGCATAGAAATAAGCCACGAATCATACTCCCACAAAAATGTCGGCGTGTTGCTAGAGTGTTCGGGTTTCGCTTGAAGAAAAGGTGGCAACCCTAGTTCTATGGAGCCACTCTTGTGTGTGCTAGTAAGCTGTGTGGATCTCAACAAACACACAGACACAGCAAGACAGGCCCCTCCTCTCCCCCTGCTCCACAGTCCCATCTTCCTCTCTTCTTCAAGCTAGTAGATGGACAACAGCTGTAGACTGCTCTGTTCCTAGTGATCTTGTACTGGAGAGGAAGTTCAGAGAAGCTGAGCTGAGAGAGTTGGAGCTCTTTGGAAACATGTAGTCTCTAAGTGCTTATGCAAAAATGTACAGAAATACTTTTCTGGGCAATGAATATTTGTTTGATTGAATTTATTATTGAAAAAAAAAGTTTGAAACTGTAATACTACTTTAAAATAATGAAATAGGCAATGTGTTTTTAAACAATACCAGTTGCTAATTGTTAAACTCAGAGAATAACTTCAGTTTGCACAAATAAGGATCTACAAAAATAGCATTTCGTAATATTTAGCCTGTATGCATTTGGATATTTTTATAATTTAGCTCCATTGTCGAATGCTACGAATCAGCCAACTGCAGTTGTGACTTTTAAAAATAACATTGTCATTTATCGTTGAATCAAAAGAACAAATAGTTTCAATGAATACACAATAGTAGTGGGGAGGAGTTTTCTGCTTTAGAATCCTACCTACAGTCCAGACCCCACTTGTCAGGAATCACAAAGACAGTTTAATTTTCAAGGTGTTCCTGAAAAATATTGGATTTTGGCAATGCCAATGTAATTGTTAGGTGATATGAAACTATGATTTGTGTGATCATGTGTTGGTTTTATTGTTATTAGGGTCAAATTTCAAATTGACACCAACATTTATATATGTTATTTTACCATGTTTGAATCTTATCAAGTATCACTTTTAAGATAAAAAAAACTGGGTGCAAATTATATTACATTTTTTATTATGTGGTAAGTTTGATTCTAACTATGAATGTATAGACACTGATGTCTGTCCTTTCATTGGTCTGAGACTGCAGTGACAACATCATAGTGCAGTGGGCACCATGGGTATACTATGGCCTTCTTTATATCATCCCGGGGTTCACTGGTAGCCACTACAAACACAGCAATGTGCAGGGAAAATAGAGGGGGGGGGGGATGCAGAGCATAGTCCTAGGTGTAACTGGGTACCTGATAGTGCTCCAGTAAATGACATACTGTATGTTAGACTTTTGATGAATTTTGTAATAATTTGAACTAATGCATGCATCAAACCTAGCTGTCATGTTGTTTTAACACAATCATTTAGATGGAATTCCATAGCGTACTAGCCAAATGTCAGTAAGATGTTTCAAGACACTTTGTATTGATTTTAATGCCTTCCGTGTCACCAGGCAAATGTGAAAATGTCATGCAGTAATCCTGTTGAGGGTTTACAAAAATATGCTAATCAAGTATTATTGTCGATGTACGACGTTTATCAATGGTACATTGTCAATTCAATACATGGAGCTTCCATAATGGCCTTGGATTTACCCTTTGACCTGATATATGCAACAAAAGTGTAACCTTAGAAGGATTTAATCGTACAGCCTAAACACCGCTGTCTTTTCTCTGTGATAAATCATTTTTCATTTTGACAATGGCACCAGGGTTGAACGAATGATATCAAAACCATTTTCACACTTTTCTTTTATGGTTGTATTTTTGTACCGTGGTATACTTTAGCTGTCTGGTGTGGATCTCAGAATCTGCCGTGGTTGAAGTCACTGCTGGACTCCATTAATCAATGCCCAGTTGAAAGGAGAGAGTGAGCTTTTGTCTGCCATTAAATAATCACTTTTAGAAAAGGCCATGAATGTCTGACTGTCAAATCAAAAGTCTCCTGCTCTACTATAATAAAATCATACAGGAGAATGATCAGCCTTGCTTTTCTGCGTCTGGCAGATGTTCCCATCTGGGATCTTTTACTGAAAGGCTGTGTAAGAAAAAATAAAACTGGCCAAAGGGTAAAAACATTTGCTGAAATGTTTGCAATGCCACGGTGTAGTATGGCAACTTTGGCGCCCAGGACTCTCAGCCAGAGGGGCTGAGAGGTTCCACAATGTGAATACCTTTGGAGAGGAGGAACTGGTTGTTCAATTCCTTCCAGGCTTTCCAGACTGTTGTGGGATGGGATCTCCAGTCCTGGGGCCAGGTTGAGCTGATCAGGTGGCTGAGAGCAGCCTTATTAGGAAGCCAGCCCAGTGCTTTAGAGAGAGTTGTGGGTGTGCAGGAAGCACACGACCACGGGCAGACTCTGCTGCATGTGTGAGCACAAGGGACACAGCCAGGAAGGCTGGAGAGGTCCAGAGGGTTGGTGACCCTGAGATACCTGTCAGGGAGACAGAGAGGGACAGTGACCCGTGAGGATTAATACCAGAAGTCTTGGAGCTGAGGGAAGCTGCTGAGGACTGTATTTCCAGGGAAAGTCCTGGGACTAGAACACTGGAAGTGTATGGGACAGCCAGATGTTGGTGAGACCAAAACATGATGTGTTAATGAGAGTCCAATGAATGGTTATGCTTTGTTTATGCTGAAGAAAAGCAACTTATGTTGTGACGTTCATGGACTGTTGAACTTTTGATGAATAAAGACTGTCCTTTTATGTTAAAGTCGGCTTCAGGAGTGGTCACTTAGCGCTTACCATTGTGCTATATTCCCCAAACATCACAATATATAAATATATTAGACATGTCCACAGCATAAACATTTTTTTCGGACAAAACAAATGAAAAATAAAAACATTTTCATTTATTTAATTTGATAAAACGAATAATTATGCTGTTTTGTATTCGGAGGCACTGAACCTCCGAATCTGAAGACCAGACCACAGCACAGATGTGTTCGCATTCTGTTGGTATGTATTTGCTGTTTTGCGTTATTGCTGAAAATAATCCCCTTGTTTTACTTTTGATGGAGAAAAACTACTTTTGTTTGTTTAGCCTGAAAATAAAGAGCACTTTGATTTCCCAAGACTGTATTGCTGGCGCCCATTTCCCCCCTTCCCCTATTCCTCACAATTTGTGATGAATGCAGGTACATTGAGGGGTGCATGCTAGGTCCATGTTGTGGAATAAATAATGGAAAAGCTGGTCAAGCAGCTAACACTGCCCAAATATTTAAGTGCACACCCACTATGAAGGAGGCTCTAGATAGCAGCTGCACAACAAGCCTGGTGCAGGCAGTTGCAGCCCAACAAGAGACTAGCCCCTTTCTGGCTGAACAGATTGCTGGAAATCTTGAGGGCTGATCTGGAACAGCTGAATATAGCATACAGGAAGAAGATTTCACAAACAGAGCATCTCCTTTTTATCCTCTAACTAACTTGACTGTAATGACTATTTCCATTTTCCAACAGTAAATTGTGTTACTATTCACTTAATTGAAAGCAGTAAATATTCTCAAATGCATTGTGCACATTTTCTATACCTCACTGACATGATTGGACACGGTGAGAGTGTGGCTTCTACATTGACTGTTGACATCTGAGTAATGGTGGTCTTCTTCAAAAATTGTTTTGCAAATAACAAAGCAGCATATTTTTTGTTTTATATTATTAATAAATATTATTTATAAATAGTGTAAAAAAAACCCAAATATATTTTTAAATGAACCAATTGCTGATTAAACCATAAATAGTAGACATGTGCACCAGCAAAAAATTTGTTTAGTTTCGTTTTGATACCAGCAGACCTAAAGGGTCTGGTATGAATTGGGGGGAAACCTCACGCTTTTTTTTTCATCTTCTGCAGACTGTAAAAAAAATGTTTTAATTGTCTGCAGAAGATGAAAAAAAAAGCCTGATGTTCACCCCCAATTCATACCAGACCCTTTAGGTCTGGTAGGAATGTTAGGAGAATGCCAATTTAAAAGCAAAGAAAAAAAAATCTTTATCCGTTACTCTCCCTGACCTGGATTTGAACTTGGGACCTTGACAATGGCAAATGTTGTAGGGATAAAATGTCATTTTTTTCCCCTCATGTCGTTTTGCTGCAATGAAATTCGTCCAATAACGAATTTCGGGAAATCGGGAATTTCAGATTCGTTTGCATTTGTCTTAGCTTTAATTCGGAATTCGGATGCATCCGAATCTCCGAATTTCCAGAAATTCGTCCAAAACGAATTACGGAACGAACCGAATCGCACATGTCTAATAAATAGAAATGGTGACCTTTCCTCAAATGAAATCCAATCTGGAGTACCTGATTCCAGTTGCCTTCAGTGAGGAGTGGTCATAATATGGTAGGTTGGCCTACTTTGGCAAGTTTGACTTGATAAGGAGGGTTCCACCTCGTAGGGTGAATAGCTGGTCTGGGGCTTGTAACAGGAGTCAGGGATGTGCTGGGTCTGGGTGGTATGTGAAGATAAGTAAATGACTACTGTGATGTGATGGGCTGGAGAACATAGGGTAGTATGAACAAGAGAAGGTGATGGTGGCAGTGGGGAAGAATAGGGCTGAGGGCAAAATGATGACTATAGGAGTAAATATGTTGCCCCTAAGGGAATGGAGAGGGGCTATGGACAGTGTGGCAGAATTTAGATTGTAAGGCCTGGGTGGGGCATCTCATGAGGCCTTTGCTCTGGGGAACCATTTGATGAATCCTTTTGCATGAAGAGGCCTTAGCCACAGCAAACATGTCTTCAATTACAGACTTTGCCAGACACAAATTATGGTAAAATGCACAATTGGCATTCTGGCTAACAATTAGAGGATGTTGCACTCTGCCATCCAGATGAATCCTGTGATTCCTGAGAATGCCATCAACATTGTGAAAGCGTCTTGTGTTCTTCACTATTCTGTTAGAGATAAGAATAGGTACAGTTTTGCAGATACTGTGCACCACAACCTGGAACAAGCTTAGTGGACACCTGTTAGAGGACCAATTGATGCACTAGCTGTCTGAAATAATATGGCCAAATACTTTACGTTTTCTGGCAGGATCATTTTACTTAAATGTATTTATTATTTTCAGCTTGCACTTTATTTTGCCAAAAAAACTGTTTTCTTTTCAGCATATATTGCCACATGTTTCTGTATCATCAAAGCGCCATATGTTATATAACAGTAAGTATTGTATTACTTTATATTTCTTACAGAACATTTACCCTATGCAATTGAGAAGGTGAGAAGGTATTATTTGCACTTCTTGTGCTAGTGTAACTATGCAGCTTCACCCAAGATGCAAAGGTATATATTTATAAAACAGTGAACCTCTCATTCAGGAAACCTCCTGAGCTTTTGGTTTTATGACAGTGATTGATTTACCACAAGTAAAGTTTGATGAAAGTCGCATTCACTGATTTATAAATATGCCCCAAAGTGTGTGAGTGTTGTCATCCTAGCACATAACATTGTTTTGGGTTTCATTTGTTGCTTTAGGTAACATAGCAACAGATTGAAATAAGGCATATGGGAGCACTTTCATGAATGTGACCTACAAATACCTAATAAAGCAAATACATATACTTTTCCAGCACTGTGCCTGGTGTAAAAGTAGTGAAATGACCTGACAACTGTCATGTGAAAAATCCAAGTGGGTGATTTGATATTGTTCGCCCTACCTACTGAAATTGGGCAGAAAATGCAGATTCACTCAGGATTCACACATTTTTAGAATGCAATTAGAAAAATGTGTGCATCCTGGGTGAACTTTGTGTATACATATACTTATTTAACATTTGGTTCAAAGTCACTCGCACTCCAATAGAATTTCAAGTCAAAAACGGTTTATTGACTCGATTGCTAACACATTATATAGCGACATTTCGGAACAACAGCGGTCCTGTCTTCAGGCAAACATTCTGGCTGAATGAAGAAGGAACCGCTATGTATAAAGTGCGAGTGACTTTATACATATACTTATCTTGGATTGCAGAGGCATCTGCAGTCACTTTGGCAGCCGATTCGAAGGGTATTATTCGGTCAGGAGTGCGATGGGTACATTGGATTTTGGACAAAATGTTAATTAGACCCCATAGTGTCAGTGTTGTCAGCACAGTTTTCAAGGATTGTGGCCTGTAATATACACACAAAAAATAATGTACAGTACCAGTAGCATTTTGTTGGGACTTCAAATGCACATCCCAGTCTGGGTACATATTTGATGCAATCTCCCTCCAAACAGCATTTTTTTTATGGCTGTTATTGTACATATGGTGTCCTGATTGTAAGTTTGAGTGACTTTGGACCAAGGTTATGACTGTATTGGTATCACTCCAAACAGAATTGGTCATTTTAGTAATGTCTCTCTGTCTCTCTCCACACAACAGCATAGATGGCTGATGTACAAGTCACAGTAGGAGCTAAGTTTCCATTTGTTATGTATTTGTAAAATCAATGTGCATTGTGACCCGTTGACTTACATTGCAGTGGGTTGTAACGTAGTACAATATAATGAGGCCTACATTGTTTTATCGCAACGCACAACAAAGCAGCATCATTTTGTAAACAGACACTATACAAAGCAAAGCTTTTTGCCTTGTGTTTGTCATGTGACTGTGTTGGACAGTGCTACCCAATGGAGCACAAAGGTCCTGGTGTTAACCAGCTCTTACTGTCTTACAAAATGTATTAATCTATATATTATAAAGGCAAATAGACAGACTATATTTAGTGCTTGAATTTAACTGAATTGCATATCCAAGCTAAGATTCTAGACAAGATATCCTGCAAGGCCTGTATTCCACTACACAGCTGTGTCTCATGTGAAAAACAGAGCTTTAAATTCCAAATTCAATATAATTTATAAATAGTTTAAAGAGTAATAGTCTTAAAATTGACCCTTAGGGTACTTTTCATGCAGCCTTAGACCACTCAGTGTATACATCATTGATCACAACTACCTAAAAGCGATCTTTGGGCCCGTTTTCAGTCCATTTACAGATTGAGTTTTCAAAACCTACAGATCTTATCTTACACATTAGTCATCTGTGAGCAACCGTATCAAACACTTTAACAAACTCAAAAACATCTACATTAACAGCTGTTCCTCTGTCCAAGTTTCTGCTTACTTCCTCATTTAATTGACACCCTTTGTCTTTATCATACTGTATCAATACTGGATATCACTTTTATTGTATGTCACTTGCTCTTGTTGATAGTACCTTACCAATGCCTACAATAGAGTTTAAAAAAAACCAAAAATGTAATATAGTGCAGCTGGGCAATTCTTAAATGTGGTGACTGCATTTGTGTCCCTTTTATTTTCACCTGGTGATTGCTTTTATTTTCCTGTTTAAATTGCTGCTCCATAGAGTTGAGCCGCTGTTAGAGGCCCTTGGACAGCAACATTGTCACCTTCTAGATAGGGTAGTGTTAGATGGACTAGCAGATTATGTGGACTTGACTAACAAATTAAATCTGAACTTCAGCTAGCACTTTTTAAGCAATTACAGCAACATTTTCTTTTTCCTTTTCATATAAAGGTTTTACAACAATGAATAAAAGCTGACCATTGTAAGCACCCCAGGGAGTGTTAAATGGTTGTCACAACCCTCTATCTGCCACTTTTGCTCGACAGCTTAGCCTGTTAAATGAAGTTGAAAGACAGCACATTTACTGGCTGGATCATCAGGTGAAAATAAAAGAAAAAAGCCAGACACATTAATGCAGAAACCACAATTAAGGATTGGTAAACTGCAATATATTAAATATTTGATTTGGGGTTTAAATATGCTTCAACCCTAAAGGTTTTTAGTTGCTAGGAAAGGATCTTGATCAGTACCTGACAAGTACTTGTCAAAATGCCCTGTATCGGGCCCGATTCCGATGCTAGCATCGGTATCGGGACATCCCTAGTACCTAGTATTGATGCATGGTAACTTGAATAATGTCATGCATTAATGTGCATTGCATTAGGCAGCATATCTATAGGCTGGAAACGCAAAGAGCACAGCTCACCCCTACCATGCGTCCTTATATCCATAGGCTGCCAGTTCACCAACCTTGACAAAGAAATGCACCATCACTATTTTTCATCACAATGCATGGAGGTTTGTTACTGTGCATTGTGGTGCATTTCTATGCAGGTGCATTACTTTAGTGTAAGTATGCCAAGGTAATCCTGCTCAGAGTTTGGCTTTAAGTGCCTGTTCACACGATGTCCGTTTTGTGTGCTGAGCTGATCCGTACGCTCCTGCACTCAAAATGCATCCCAATGTATCCCTATGTGTTTTATGGGCTACAGTTCTCACGTGCGCAGTCCGTTCAGGTTACGACAGAAAAATACTGCATGTCACATTTTGTACGGTCAGGAAACGGTCAGCAAATGCAAACGCGTCAAATGCACTGCACTGCAGCTAACATACTAACAGCACCACTCCAGCAAACAAAAAAATGTTTTTTCTTTTTTTTTTACTGGAACACATCAAAAACGCAGCCAAAATGCACTGCATCAGTAGCACTGCGTCTGCAGATCCCGACCTGATCAGGACCTGATGAGGACCTGAAACTCATGTGAACAGGCCCTAAAAGATTCCCTGTGGTGACTAGCCAGACTGGAGAAGTTTTAATTTAACTAATGTTACAATTAACAACAGCTGGCCAGCCCATGCATCTATTTTAGTAGCGTTAATCAAGTTAAATCACAGCACTGTCATCACTAAAAAATACATTTACATTCATCTGGGCAGGGAGAGATCAAATATGTTCTAAAAATACTTTGCAAGTAGTTTGCAGTAATATAAACTATGACTTATGACCCCCACAGTTAAATATGCACACTGTATACCACAATGTTTTAGTTGATAGCCGAATGACATTTTTTGCCCTAAAAAATGGAGAAAGCTTACCCTTTGATTGCCCAGTTCTGTCTTTGAGGTTTTCACAATCAGAACTTGAATATAGTAAGGTCACCCTTATCAAGTCAGTTTTCTTGCCTGTTTTTAAATTAATTTACTTATCTGCCAGCTTAACCATGGTTCAATTCTTGGTCATCTCATTTTTTTTTCAAGTTAGCTGTAAAATTTGTTTTGTATGTTGGCTACCTCAAGAAGTTCATTTTTTAATAGTGTGCTCTCAGGAATGTAAGGAAGCTTTTTATATGAGTGATTGAAATAGGAATGTCTAGTCTCCTTTGTATAGGCCTGTGGTGGCGAACCTTGGCACTCCAGCTGTTTTGGAACTACAAGTCCCATGAGGCATTGCAAGGCTTTGACAGCCACAGACATAACTCCCAGAGGCAGATGCATGTTGGGATTTGTAGTTTTGGCACAGCTGGAGTGCCAAGGTTCGCCACCACTGGTATAGGTTGTCTTTCAGATCTGTAAAAATTGTAACATAACCTAATAAAATTCCGTTGCACAGCACTCTGCACCTGTCACTAGCTAAAACACCCTTAACTGCTTCCCGGCCGGCCGTTGTACATAAACGGCCGGCTGGGAGCTTCCTGGATATATGCATACAGCCACTCAGGCGCTCCGTGTGGCGCGCGCGAGCGGGAAACACCGTCAATTCAAAAACAAACAGTGATGCCCGTTAACATACAAGCGATCACTTGTAAAAGCTGTCGGCCCGTGCCCCCCCCTCCCGTTGTCATGCTGGTCCCAGGCTCTGCTGTGCCTGGTGCGATCCCGGGACCAGCATAGTGCTGGTCGGTACACGGTCTCCCTCCGGTCCCCTCTCCGGTGTCAGAATGCGGAAGTGATGTATATTACATCACTTCCGCATTCTCGTGTCACTCTCCAGCTTCAGACGCTTGAGAGAAGCTGATGAAGCAGATCTCTGCTTCATCAGCTTCTTTAGGGGGGTCATAGGTGACATTAGGGGTCTTGGAGTCTCCATAAAGAGGACCTGTCACTTCTTTTGCTATCATATAGGGGGGTTTCTTAGCCCCCTATCTGATAGCAATAAAGTTAAGTGAAGAAAAAAAAATAGGAAAAAAAATCAAAGTTTCCCCCCAAAAATTAAAATTTACACATTTACAAGAATTTAAAAAAACTAATTTTTTACGGCTGGTAATGATTAAAATTTTCCTGTTCGATTAATCAAATTTTTTTTCAATCGATTAATCGCTTAATTATAACACACATACAGTTAGCAGCAGGATGCTATACAGGTCCAAGGTGGTCCACCAGTCTGGGGAAGCCCCGTCCCTGAAGACCTCCTTGCCACAAGGTGTTATGCCTGCCACAATGGCTTCTGTACCTTGCTTCATATGCCAAGCTGTGCGGCTTTGGTAAGTGTGTTGCCTGTCTCCCCTCTTCTCCCCATCCTTTCTTGGTGCCCAGTGTGTTGCTCCTAGTCCCCTGCTTGGGTAGCGTGGAACACTATAAACAATGTGTTGCAGCCATGAGCCGTTATTGGGAGTGCTGGTTTTTCCTGAATTTGGTGCCATATCAGCACTGGAAGCAGGGCCCTGCGGCTGCCCTCAATGCCTGTAGGGCCTCGGGGATACATTCTTCCTCCCTTACAATGTATTACAGCTTCTTGGGCTGGGAAAGGGGAAGTTCTGGATACCCTCTCATTAAAGGGGACATGGTCATCAAAGGAAGCAAGGCTGCCCATCAATGCCTTAGAACCCAGGGTGATTCTTCTGTCCCTTAATTGAGGAGGAGAGAGAGCTGAGGGGGGCATTCCAGCAGTGCAACCTTTCACGATAGCTGCTTGTGGACACTTTTCACCGCAGCCTCTGATAGCGCTGCAGAGTGTAATATTTGGTGGCTGGGGGGAGGCCTCCAGTGACGTCACGAACATCGACTTCACCGGACTCCTCCCCCTTCCCTTCGTTAGCCGACAGAGCCACTTGGGGAAGGGGGAGGAGTCTGGTGACGTCGATGTCCGTGACGTCACCGGAACTCCGACGGAAGACCCGGAAGCCGGCGGAGAGGTGAGTACCGATCACAATAATTTTGATTGATCAAAATAATTAACGATTAATCGAAGGATTACTCATTAATTTCCGCAGCCCTAAAAATGTTTTTTATATTTCCCACCCATACATACACGCATGCAAACATGCGTCAGGGGCGCATGCCTGCGAAAACGACGATTGCGCCCATTACGCAGCACATGTTACATATCGCCGCAAACGTCGCAGTGAGAGCAATTATTCTAGGGCCATCAATCACTGATAACACGAAACTGATGAGCTGTAAAAGCTTTTAAAGCGCCGCACTTTTTCACAATATTCTAATTTTCTGAGATTGTGGATTTGGGGTTTTCATGAGCTGTAAGCCATAATCATCACAATTATGACAAATCACAGCTTGAATTATCTTGCTTTGCATGTAATGAGTCTTTCTCATATATTAGTTTCACCTTTTAAGTTGCATTAGTGAAATAAATGAACTTTTGCACGATATTCTAATTATTCGAGTTTCACCTGTATATGAGTCAAAATTGAGCAGTAACTTCAATGCATATAATGCCATCAAGCAAGACCTTCTGTGTACAGTATATACCTGTTTGTGATATGGCAGCGGAGGCATTATTAGGTTATCAGTAGCCCAAAACTATGATACACAATGCACAATTAATTAATGAGCCTGAATTTACTTTTCACATGATTGGATAATTGAAGTGAATATTTACACAATGTTTTGAGTGAAGACCCTCAACTCCTTTAATAAACCAGCCTCAATCTTTGTGACTTTACACAGTATGATTCTTCTGACAGTCTATGATAGGGCCAAGTGATGGAAATACTTTTTTAATTATTGCCCATTTACCCTATAGGATTCCTGTTATGGTGACTTTTCTTTAAAAAAAATCACAATGGCCATAAAACAACACATTCAAAATTGTCCATATAATTTTAGAGTCTGGCAGTTGCTATAGCTCACAAGTGTTAATTTGCTGTCAGCAGTTGTTTAAAAAGCTGTTCTATGCTAATGTGCATGGTCTAACCAACAAGGGAGTGTGTCCTTGGCTAGCACTAAACAGTTGCCATGCTAGTCAAGAGGGATTTTCATGTTACCTCTGATTCAGCTACAACTCCTAATATACATTAGTTTGCGACAGCGCTATTGATGACTCGTTTGTAAGGTGTCCAGCACAGTGACAAGAAATTCTCTGAATATGTGTTTCCATAGTAACACATAAAAGTCCTACTTTCGTAACAATATAATTACTTGTTTTAGATGCCCATTTACTCCACGTGTAGAATTATTTTTTCAGAAGGTATGAAATCTATATGATAAAGAATATGTAGGAAAAATAACTTATATATCATTGGACATTGTTGGATCAGAGTTCCTGCAGCTGGTTACAGGAACTGAATTATTCCTGTATCCAATTAAGTAATCTAATTTTGACTCAATCATTACATGAATTGACATGCTAAAATTTATCAATTTAACAATAATGGAAGTTCTTTGTCTGTATATATGATTTAAATAATTGGCTCCTCTGGTGCACTTTTAATGAAGGAATTAATAGAGGAGAGTAAGCAGTTTCAGAGAAAATAGGTTTGCAGGTTCAAGTAAGGTTTAAACAGACCGGGGAAATAGGGAAAACTTCTGCAGGTATAAAGGGTAGACATCAAGGTACCTATACATACCTGCAGCAGCCCCAAACCATCCTGTCAGGCCTGAATACTCCCTGTTTTAATAGGGACAAATGTAACACCACCAGGTAATGCTAAAGTTTGTCGCTAAGCCCCATGGCCACACATTTCAATTGTCCCATCTCTGGCCAACAGAAATGCACAGGTGACAGGAAGGTGCAGGCATGTGCAGGCTCCCCTGGATGCCATCACCTCATGCCTGCTACTATGCTCTATCTTCAGGAGAAAACTACTGCAGTTATTTCCACGAAGTAGATAGGTAGAGAATGTCCACATTTATTAGTTTAACAGAAAACCTTCCCAAATGGGGTACAAAGGGTAAAAATCAACAGGTTCAACTGAGCATCACAGTCTTTAGCTAGCTTCTCTCCTCTCAGCCAGATTCTCTCTCTCTTTCACTTCCTCTCCACTAAACATTCCTCAAATCAAACAGCACTCAGATAGATAAGACCTCAATTAACCCTCTGCAAATTGTTAACTTCCTAATTCTCCACCTCTGCATGAGACAGGGATACCTGCTCAAATAATACATTTCCACAGTTGGGGAGACACATAGACCTTATGTAGCACTGACTTCCTAGGCTGCTGCTGAGTTTTCATATCACTCCCAGTGGTGACCTGCCCTGAACTGAAACAGACACTCATCAACACACCAGTCACAATCCAAAGGAGGTTATTGCAGCCAGGACAAGCCCTGCAAAGGGAAGTTCATCATAAACAGTTACAACAACAACAGGGTTATCCAATTTTAAGCACAGGATCAAACAAATGTTAATACAGGGACTCCTTTTCTCTTTTATCACTTGTAAAGGCCTTACAAGATGCATTGGGTGGATAAGAGCAAAATGACCTGGCTGACAACAATGTAAGAAAGTAGAGTGGAGAATAAGATGTAATAAACAGTATGGCCTGTCTACTGTTTTAGGCCATATCTAAATCACTGGCCAGTGGAGGAACTAAATATATAGTCTGCCAGTGATGGTTCCCTTAAACTCTTATTGAAGCACTTAATCTCAAAATAAGAGTATTTGTATTCCACAAGGTAATGCTTCCAAAGTGTCCTGGGAATATTCTCCTAGCAGCAGCAAAGTTCATCGACCACAACAGCTTAACACAAGTACAGGTTTTCAAAAGGTCTCTGTATGGGTGTCTGTTCCCCTGGAGGCCAAACAAGATGTCACACCACACTCTAGAGCTTCCCTCCCAAGCCTGCACCTGTGATTCGTAACCACCTGGATTTTCTGGCTTAAAAAAATGCAAAACTGTCTTCCCTCTCAGTACAGCAGCACTCTCTGCAGCCTGGTTGCCCTGACGGTGCTTCTGTGCCACACAAAGCCCTGGTATATAGCACTCTGTCTCTCCACTGAGCAGCTTCTTCTGCACACATGGCAAACTCCTGCACAGCAGCCACTCCTGTTATTTTTGTGGACTTTCTGCAGCTCTCTTCCTTTTAGCGGCAGCACTCTTCCTTTCCTGTTCTGTTGCCTTGCAGACTTATCCCCCATCTCTCTGTTTCTGCTTTGCTCACAACAATGTCCTCCAGCAAAGCAACTATCCCCCCCCCCATGTCACCCCAGGTTCCTACTCTTCTCTTTATCCAGGTCCAAAGGGCGGGTTTATTACCGGTCTCAGCTGTGGCCAATCCAAAATTCTCCTCTTTAATAGTCCTTAATTTTTCGTCTGCACCATCCTATCGAGCAGTGAGGGAAAAAAGAATGAGTTGTGGCATGGCCACAACTGCCCAAGCTGTGCTGTGCCTGTGTCTTAAAGGGACCGACAGCCAGGGCTACACTTATTACCCTTGGTGTCCTCGATGGTGGTTTGTCACAGTATGTAAATGAATCCCATACAGGTCTCCAGTTCAGATGCCTTTATTAGATTGCTGTAAAAGCAATTTGTTTTCTGAAGTGTTATTGTTTTAGACTGGCAAAAGTCTCATTAGCCAGAATCCCTTTAAAGGTCACTGCACACAAATTACATGATTTACGTAACCTGGGTTAGGTAAAAACATTTTTAATAATATTCATGAATAAATATGTAAAATTGTCAGGAGATTATCAAAACCAGATATTAAAAATCAAGATAGCAAAGAGCAATATTTTGCAACACCTAACTAATTTTTATTCAGTAATTTTACAGAAGAAAATGATCCAGTGTCATGATGATTAGAAATCCTGGAGCTGAGGTCACAGCACTTCATTATTGACCTCTAAGATTTTTGGAAAGGTACCCATAAACAAGACAAGACACTTGTCCAATTTATCAGTTTTTAGCTAGACTGGATAATGATTTAATGTCTGTGGATGGCTTTAATGATAATGATCCTTACAATGGACTGCCAGCCAGCTACTCTCACGGTGAGTGAATAATTGTTACAGGTGGAGTCTAGTTTGTTACACATGGATTACTATTGGGTGCACTGGGCAGGATTATAACTTCTTTCTAATAAACATAATATTAATTAATTCTTAATAGAGATGTTTGAACCTCACATCTCACATCACAACTTAACTAAGGTCACCTTCACTTATACTTACAGGGTCACTTTCACCAGTGCACGACAGACAGGACATTCACTAGTTGGCATGGTTATTTCTGCTCTATTCCTAGTGCCTCTCCAGATCTGCATCCTCAATTTCTTGGGTGTCCTGACTCTGTTCACCTCACCACAACATCACTCCTACACATGTCTCCTTTGTGGTCAGGCTTCACTACAGCTTTCATATAATGCTTCTATTGGCAAGGTTTGAGGTCTTCACATTCAACCACCCTCAAAGGTCTATGGACAGTTTATTATTGCAAACCATTCACTATATGAATTAACCAGAAGGAAAGCTCTGCTAGATTTGGCAATTTCTTACAGCCAAGAAATTATAATAAATATGCAGATCTGAGAACATTTAGGCAATGTTAACAATATGGTAAAATTTGAGTTGTTGACAAATTTTAAACCAGGCTCCAAACACATTGAATTTTATAAATATTTACATTCAAAGTCTGGAAGACCTGGAAAGTCTATGATTAAATGAAGATACAGAAAAGAGACCAAAGTCACTTAAATAAATTCCTGGAAAAAAAGGAAACCAATATGTTTAAACAAAAACATTTTAGATGGGAAATGTCATAAAAGAAGAGCCTTTCAATGATTGATGGTTGTAGGTACTGCAGAAAAAATATATAAAACCTATTTTTTTATTTTTATTTTTCTGCAGACATTTAACAAAATATATTAGGGATGTAAAAAAATCAACCTAACAAAGTTCACATATAATAAACGGATTACAAATATATTAAATTAAATCCTTTAAAAAGTTGCACATATAAAGTTTAAATTCATGGACTGCCCATAAATGCAAAACAGTGTTTTCCAGATGTGTGACTAATTCCTTGATCATACAGAATTTTGTGTAAATGATTGCCTCATAAACATGAATGAAATAGTCATACAAATTTTCTAATTTATAATGATGCACAAGGCACAAGTTACATTAAATGCACATGTATAGTGTGTGCGGCAATTTGATTAACTTGAAATGGAAAACTAGTCATCCTAATAGTTTGTTATGTAATAATGTATGTAAACCCTAACAATTAACTTTTGGTCTGTTAAATATATAGTTCAAAATGTTTATTATATGTGTTCGATAATTACTAAGAAATACCTATTGATCCAGCCAGATACAGTATTTTATGAGCTGATAACTGCCTGGACTCTCTGCCTGTACTGCACTCATATCAGTTGCTTTTTTCTCCAGCTACAGTATATCATTGAACTAAAAAACATCTCCACTCTATGTTATGGAAAAGAAGAGATGGAAAGATGTTCTGTAGTCCAGCCTTAAGTGACTGAATGGTCAGATTTATGGTTGTGCCTGAAGTTCTGTGTTTGCGCAAATTGCAGCCCATGATCTAAATCTTAGGGTCATGGCTGCATGCACACTTATGAACAAATGTGTAAGTATGAACCTCTGGCACTGACATTGGCACCAGTCACCTAATTTAAAGCCCAGCAAATCAGAATTAGCTGCCGTTCAGATCTTTGCGATGTGGGAGCACATAAGATGCCACACAGGATCCTGCATGCATAAGATCACATTTTTCAATGCAAGGTGTGCTGTGGTACTATTATTTCTTGATGCAACGCACCTAGCCATTGCATGTGCGTTGAATAACACCACATCACATGGTGACCTATTACCATGAATTGACCCATTACATGGTGAACTATTACCCACTGCAAGTGCACCATTCATCGCACCTGCAATGTTGCATCGCAGAGGAGTAAATGGAGGCTTAAGATAGATAAGGTCCATATTGCATTCATCCCTGTATGCTTGTGCGGTTTAGTTCAGTAATATTGATACATATTATAAGTCCAAATCAATGAAATGCAAGTTACAAGGAGTGTTGCAGTAACTACCTAAAAATTAGCCAATTTTTAACCTCTAGCATACATATTGTCAGATTTGTTTACATTTCTAAATTGTGCAGTGGGCTGCTGATCATAACTGGTAACTCTTGAAAATCATAATTACTGAGATTGTGGCTGAATGATGGTGGCACAGCAGGCAAAGCTTATCCCATCACCTAACGGGTCTGATCTGAATTGGGGAGGGGACTCCACACTGTTTTTTTTATGTTAAACAACACAAATCCATCCATTCCGAATGACATTTGGAAAAAAAAATTCGGATGCACTCAAAAATTCTTATACGTTCAAATTCTTTACTGCTGTCTTTCAGAAATTCAGATGCATTCAAAAGTCTGAAATTTGGGTGAATTTCTGCATATTCAATTAAGAAGAAATGAATCGCACATGATTAGTTCCTATGAGCAAGTGCTACAAGGTGTCGACCTATAGTTTTAATTGTACGCTTTATTGTGCAGCTGAAGAGCCTCCAAACTCACCTGTGTGTGAAGCACTGGTGCATGTATCATTAAGTCTGCCTGGTAACTGGGACCTAAGTTCAAGGGCTACCAGATCCCACAGAAGAAGCTTTTTCCATGATGAGTTAGCTTTCTTTTCTTAAAACTAAAATGACATCTCCTGCTTTCTCTGTGTCATTAATAATTTGTCTTGCTGCCTTCCCATAGTTGTTCCTACATTACCTTACACCTTGGCTGAATTAACTGACACACTTCACAATGAAAGTCTGCAAAGCTGTCACTCACAGGCTGTTCTGCTCATGCACACACTGTGGCAGTGAAAAAAGAAGACTATGAGGAGGAAGATGTCATCATCGTTCTGGCCTACACTTGCTGTAGCCATGTTGGACATGGGAAAGAGGAAGCTAGGGAGGCCAAAAGTCAGTGAGTAAACAAATTAATACAACAAACGGCGAAAGCGCACTCACTGCTGGGTAAAAACCTTTAAAAGCGATAAAATACGTGTGCAAGGGGGCTCTGTGTGCAAGCTCTAACTAAAACAGGGAGAGGAACCCTGTGAATACACAAATAAAATCACACAATGAAAGAGCGCCACTACTGTGGAGAAAACTCACGTTACTGTTGTCAGCATATCGCATGTGAGCTGGTCTTACGATGCCGGGAGTATATGCAGAGGAACAGTCTGAGAGCTGTGAAGGGTAGTCATTTGAACAACGCAGTCTCAGCTGGCCAGGCTGAGCCGCGGTTACAGGAGTATAAGGCGATGTCAGTGCCGGACCGTTCGGGGACCTCAGGGGTCTGTGCGAGCGGTATCTCGAGGATGTCATAAACAAGGGAGGATGAAAGAAATGGACAAGGATAGTGTCCAATGACAGTGGCTACGCGTTTTCCCCCGAACGGTCCGGCACTGACATCGCCTTATACTCCTGTAACCGCGGCTCAGCCTGGCCAGCTGAGACTGCGTTGTTCAAATGACTACCCTTCACAGCTCTCAGACTGTTCCTCTGCATATACTCCCGGCATCGTAAGACCAGCTCACATGTGATATGCTGACAACAGTAACGTGAGTTTTCTCCACAGTAGTGGCGCTCTTTCATTGTGTGATTTTATTTCAAAAGTCAGTGAGTGAAGTTGGAGGATTCTGATCTTGAGAGGCACTGGAATTACCTGGCACAGCTCCTCTCTTTCAGTTTCAAGGTGATGGTCACCGTGCCCCACCAACCTCTTTCTTCCTGCTGTTTATCAGCCAGCCTAGCACCTGAGGTCACCCCTCAATTCTATGGCAGTGCATCACAAGCAGCGCAACCTGCATGAAAAAAACACATCACATTTGCTGCCTGCATTGTTTACATTCTGAAATTCCAGAGATTTCATTTGTTCCAGCATTGTCCCAACAACTGGATCAAAATTCCTGCATATTAAATTCCGATCAATTCCAATACATTACAGTGTGAGCTGCTGAGCCATGCGATAACTGCATTGTCCCACTGCCAATGAAAAAGTAGCTACGTGGTCTCCATCTCATAGCTATTGAATAATATTATATATATATATTAATATATATATACAATTATTATTTATATATGACTACCTCTGCCTTATGTTTTAGATAACTTTTATATGTTCTTAGGTATTTATATTGGAAATATTGTCTAAACATTACACAGTTTATTACTGTACCTTCCCGCTTGAGTGTTACAAAATATTTTTTTTTCCCCATCCTTAAGTACCTAGCCTACATTTGTTTCAAATGTAAATGATGTTCATTCCATGATCCCTTGTTCACCAAATAATACCTTTGTTAGTGCAGGTGTATGCTGAACAGCAACATTTAAAAAAAATATTGGCCTGAAGCCCTCTTGAATTACATTCACATTGCAGATTAAAATAAAAACTGTGCATATCTTTATATTAGTAGAAAAACAGAAAAACAGTGCTTTTTGTAGAGCCTTTCACAATCAATTATATGTCAAAAAGCAAAAATTACAAGAAGTTAGGTTGTAAATAATGTTAAAATACATCAAATCACTCTTTCAGATAAACACAAAATGCAGCAGCGTCCCAATATTCTTTCATGTCACTAGGTGGCAGCGAAGGGTTAACTACAAAGCCTGGCTGCTTTTGTGTGTTTTATTTCCATTAACTCTGTTATTTGAGTCCGCTTTAGCTTTTCTTTTTCAATGATCAAAGTAAAGCACCAATTGCAGGTCTAAAATGTAACCGTGTTTTATCTGCATTCTATAATACAGGGTGTCAAACATGTAACTGTCATGTGTGATGAAATCATATAGCTTGTAATGTAGCCACAAGAACCATTCTTCTGTTATTCATGAACATGATACAAAGAGCATGAACTGTCAAGGAAAAGGAGGCTCTCGGTTTTAGTACTTCCAGTCTGTTAAAAAATCCTACTGGAAACCATACACATAGCAGTAAGGTTAAAATGTTTTATTTCACATATTTTTTTGATTTCTGGAACACAGGACAATCATATGAGCAACACTTCATGTTTATAGCTTTGACAAGCTTCAGTAAGCATAACTACATTCATACAAGCAATCAAGTTGTAGCATGTACAATGTTTGTAAGCAGATTTTATTTTAATGATTAGTAATTGCTACTTTGACCTTTTACATCAGATACTAACAGTCTATAGTGAAGAGTAGCTATGAGAGATTCTGCCCGGGTTTGATTTGTGGAGGTTCTCAAATCCTGACTGAAATCTGTGAAACCCAAACATACAAGTGAACCCCACTGAAGCCTATGTGGAGGCAAATCCTGCTGGTAAATTCTGGCCATGCTCAAGGCTAATAGGCAAGCTGTCATCCAAATATCCAAATTACATGGGAATCTGGGCACTGCTATATGGACATTAAACTAAGCAAATATTGTAGTACATGCTGTACAGTGTGGGGAGGGTCCACCTAATGTGACTTTGAGCACATTAGAAATAACAACAATCCTTTCAATTACATACTTAAGTGAAGGCTTTAGCCACTAATTTTTTTCATGAGTTTTGTCTACCGTATTTGCACACCTTTACACACATCTACACACGTTTGTCAATTGTTTTAGGCATTTTCAAAAGCATTTAACACATTTTCAGCTGGTAGATTGTGTTTGTGTGACAAAACATTTGTGGCGCACAATTACAGGTGTTTCCATTAAAGTCTATAGGGCCAAAATCACAGAGATCTGCAAAGAAAGTAGCTCACGTACTTTTTCCAGTGACAGTTGTTTTGCTACAGGTGACAGAAAGCTCAGGTGTGATCAGGGGCCATAGAACACATCCCTTGTATTCAGCATTTTGTAGCTCTAAGCTTTGAGCTACAAAATGCCTGGGTGTGAATGGGGACCTAAGCTGTATATGGTGTTATAAAACAGTACAATTTTCTCAGACAGTGTCAGTGATACCATATTCTGACATTTCATATTTCGGTTATGTAATTGATTTTTTTTTACTTTTACATTTAGCTTGGCTTAAATACAACAGCAACACTTAAATCTGATTAATTTAAATGTAAAAAAACATAGCCAGTTTTGTTTTTGACAACTGATGTTTGACTGGTGGAAGTAGTAGACACAAAGGTCTAAAGCTTTTATTGTGTTGCGCATTTTTAAAGGGTTCTGTGAATGTGTATCAATGAGCGCTAACGACATACAGTTTGGCGTGCGTTACATGGAATGCTTACGTATGAACGCAGACTAAGCCCCTGTTAAGATTATCGCCTCGCGCGATGTTCATTGGTGTTTGTAGTGTGGGAAAGTCACGCATGTAGCAAAATCTGCTATGTGTGTCCCGCTTTTTTTGCCCGTCTGTTCATGAATCTTCACGCATGCTTCAGAGTTCAAAATTCTAGTGCCCTACCCACATCTTCCTAAGCCTCTGTATTGGCTTATAACTATGATAGGTGGCTTCACTGCCGAACAGTAAATGATGATGGGGTACGCCAGAGCCCCAGCTGTACAGCTCCAGGCTGGGATGTCAGAATTGAGCACCTTAGTTAGTACAGGTTAGCTTTAAGTGACCTCTACTTCATATGCATTTGTCATTACAGGAAGATTGAGTAATTAATCACCATGAATCCCAACTTGAAAACTGAAGTCTTCTGACTCAGGATACAAGATGTCATTAAAGTCAGATAAATATTTTGTTTTGCAAAAGAGGTAGCAGCTAAGAGTGCTCCTTACCCCAGGAACATTTTGAGAGGTTTGCTGCAAGTCTTGGCTTTGTGATTACAAACATTCAGCAATAGAAGAGACGCTTGAGAGGGGATTTGATTGCAATTTTCAGATTTATTAGTGAGGAGCGCAGCATTAGGAATAAACTGCTAAAACTATGAAGATGACACAAGGTCATAATATGAGGTTGGACGAGAGGCAGTTTAATCTTAAATTGTATTAGGGGTTCTTTACTGTGAAAGCAGTGAAAATTTGGAATTCCTATCGACACATAGTGGTATCAGCTGGAAGCAATGAGAAATTAGATGGGTTTTTCAGTTGTCATAATATGCAGGGATATGGGAACTATTAGAGACACACACACCCACAGTTGAACTGGATGGACCTTTGTCTTTATTCATCTTTACCAACTATGTAACTATGTTTTACAATTAGGCACCACATTGTATTAGGATTCATAGGTATGACAGTTATATCAGGCTGCCACAGTTCTAGCTACATCGGGTCTATTTCAAGCAGTATCAAATATAATTATTTACACACAAATATGACACAGCTATCCAATAATCCAAACAGTGTGTTCATCCCACGAGGCACCTATAATACCGCTACATATTAAACTCCAAATAGCATATGAAGCACTAAGCCAATACTTTATTGCAAAAATTACATTTATTGTGCGTACATTTACAAAAAGGTCATAATCATTAAAAAAGTAACAAAATACATTCTTCATTTCAGTGTTGTAAGGGATTACATGTAATTCAACCAGAGCAGCAGAAACCCTTGTAAGGAGAATGACACTCCTCTTTAAAGTAAGATCCAGATCTTATGATAAAAGCCATCACAGCACATGTAAGATGTACAATCAGATGACCCGTACAAGGTATAAAGTGCTAGGTACAAAGTATAAAGACATGAAAACACAAAAAAAGAACAAACCATAAAAGTAATGATGGTATGTGAATAAAAAATATAACACATTTGCAAGATCATACATATACAGATTTATTTAGTTTAATGTTCAAAATCTCAATGTGTAAAAATAAATAATGGGTGAAAAAAAAGCAAATGAGACAAGGGGGGTGATTTACTAACCTAAACACACGCACACACCAGGTGCGTGTGATTTTCACACAGCAAAACGTATTTATCAACCAAAAAGTCTCTAAAAGCATATTTCCACTAATGCCATATATGGAAAAATCATGCACATGATCCATATATAATGCTGCTTCACAGTTTAGACAAAAATGGTTAGCTCATGCATTTACATTCCTGCATTCATCAACGCAAGCAACATAACATAGAGCTAATTTACACAACATCACCTTGGAATTCATGCTTGGCTTTGCACAACACACCTGCTGGGTGTGTACATACTACAAAGGTGTTTAGATTCCACCCATAGATCATGCTGGGAGGGAACACACTACAGAGGTGTATACATGTTCGTGGTGTGTTTATAAGGTTAGTAAATCAACCCCAAGATATCAGTAACAAAAAAGAAAGAGAGCTGGTAAACACAAAGGAAATGAAAATTACAAGAGAAATGAAAATCAGCTTCTTATCTTTGTGGATAGAGGGGGATTGCCACTGGTTTGGGATATAGAACTATGTATTATGTAGCTAGCTGACACTCCTCTGGAGCAGGTGGATTAAACATGGAAAACAAAGCACATACACCAACTGGGGTACAAGAATAATATATGTGATGGACTATAAATAGCTCCTAAAGATTAGAAAATCTCCTGTCAACTATCTAGGACCTGTTTGTGTGCTAAAAAATCAAAACAGAAAAAAGCAAGTGCTAGCTCTAACCCTAATGACAAACCTAACCATGTGTTGATAAAAAAAGCCATGTGATCACATGACTTTGTTGATAAACTTTGGGTTAGCATTAGGATTAGCTTTAAATATCAATGAAGTCATTGATCACCATGACAGCTCTGACATTTCACCTAAACACTCCACATGGAGAAATGTGAGGCTTACTTTGACAACATTTCCTTAAAAGGGAAGTGAGTAATTTTGCTGTTAAATCAATTTGAGGGCAATCACTTCTACCCTCTACCTGAATTTTTAAATGCAGTAGTGGCTAGTGAGGAATAGTAGCAGGCAGGTCCTTGTTGGCAAGATGTTGAAAGGGTTTTAAAAGCGTTTTTTAATAGCAGTCGCAGTCCTCACTCCCAGGGCATTGAGCAGGAGACTCAAAGCTGAGTGCTGGAACCTAGGACATAGTGGTTATTTACCTAGTAACAACTACAGCAACTAAACTGTGGAAATCCCGCGATCGTACGATAATCGGCAGGTGTATGGAAGGCATACGACCATTTCTACTGTACGGTCGCACGTCTTTTGTCTTACGAGCTGGCTCGAAAACCTGCCAAGAATGGTACGATTGTCGGCGGACACTACCTGTTCAGCATTGCAGTCATCGGACGCCCGCCCCTCAGGGCAGCGGGCTTGCGATGATCGCAAGTATGATCTGCCTGTCCAAGATGGGCAGGTCGTAAGTTTTTTTTAATTCCCTTAAAACCATCGCAAGACAACAGTCTTGCAATGTTTGTAAGGTGTATGGGCACCTTTAGAGATGACACAGTAACCTTTGTACTGTGAGTATATTAATATAAATATTATATATTTTGCTTACAAGGATAATTATATTCCTTTAAAAATTTGCCCTATCAAATATGTAATGGAAAACTGAAATTACTTTTACGGCACTGTAACAAAATAAATATTTTCAAATAATAATAACTAATAATATCCCCAAAAAAACTTAATTATAGAAAACATTTATGGTCTAAACAAAAGAGCAGTACATTTACTATCAAATCTTTCACAAAAAAAATGTTTACAGTCTTGTCTTCAAAGTATTAAAATAATCAGGATGATTTCAGTGCAGAAAAAATGTATTCCCTCCTTTGAGGCACAGTTGTACATTTCTGCAAATCATTTGATAAAAATAATGATATGTTTCAATCTGGAGCACTAAACATAGCATTATATGTGCAGGATTTTTTTTCTAAAACAGCTATGCATCTGGAATGTACATTATCTCCAATAACGCTGCAGAGAAACCCTTATCACATAGGCATCTGCTGTAATTATGAGAGAGGGATAATTAAGTTTTAGATTTAAGATCAGATCTATTTCCTTAATATTAAGCGTTGATGAGATTTTGGAAAGCCATCTAGTACTGGAGAGGTGACATCAGTTCAAACAAAATGATTTTCATGAAGGAGTCTCTGCACCAACAGCAGTCCGAAAAGACATCTTAAAATATTCTAACCCATGCTATTGTCACGTTACCTTATTTTTAAGTGTTTTTACTATCCTGAAAGTATTGTATTCTGGTCAATATAAGCGTGTCAATAGTATTCCGTGTAGTAATGATATATGTACATAACATGTGTTGTGTGGTTGATATATTAAAATGTGTGTATATATATATATACAGGTGAAACTCGAATAATTAGAATATCGTGCAAAGTTCATTTATTTCACTAATGCAACTTAAAAGGTGAAACTAATATATGAGATAGACTCATTACATGCAAAGCAAGATAGTTCAAGCCGTGATTTGTCATAATTGTGATGATTATGGCTTACAGCTCATGAAAACCCCAAGAACCCCAAATCCACAACCTCAAAAAAGTAGATTATTACATGCAATCAATAAAACAAGGATTGTACATAGAACAATATCGGACCTCTGAAAAGTACAAGCATGCATATGTACTCACTACTTGGTTTGGGCCCCTTTTGCAGCACTTACTGCCATTACTTTTGCACGATATTCTAATTACTCGAGTTTCACCTGTATACACATATACATATATATATACAGGGCTTGAAAAATCAACTGGTCCACTCGTCTGTGATGAGAGGACGGTGGAGCCCGACGAGCAGCTTCCCGGCCATTGTAATTACACGGCCGGCCGGGAGCTTTACATTCAAGCGATCGGGCGTCTCTAGAGACGCTCGATCGTTTGTATCACCAGCTGTCACTGCCGTTGCCGGTCCCGAGATCCGCTGTGCCCGATGCGGCCAGGACGGGCACGGCTCTGTGACAGGAGATAAAAGGGAGTTCAGTATACAAACTCCCTTTGATCTCCTCTCAGTCCCCGAATGCATATACATCACTTCCTACATTCAGTGTCACTCTCCAGCTACAGATGTCTCCATAAAGAGGACCTGTCATTTAGGTAACAAGCCCAGCTGAAGCTAGCTGGCTTGTTAGGGCCTCTACAAGAAGTCCCTCCTAAGAGAACAGCCCCACCCTATAACCAGACTGTGTGGCTAGTGGACTGGGGAGCAGATCCCCTATGTGGCAAAAGAGCAGCCTATGTGGCAAGAGGACAAAGGACAAGCCTGTGTGGCCAGACGTTTTTTTGTTTAATGACCTACCTGAAGTCGGTGAGATGGGAAAATGTTTTTATTAAGAAAAGAAAACTGTGTGTTTGGAAACCCCTGCGAGGGAACACCTGTGTGGACGTTTTCTTTCCATTTTGTGAGTAAACAAAAGTGGGAAAAGAAGCCCTTACACATTGTTTAAGAGTGGAAGTGTACTGAATGCGCTACCATTTGAAGCAAATCCTCACTATATATATTTATATATTAAAAACCTAAAATCTGTATTCTATAGGACATGGCACTTTTTATTTTAAAGATCAAAAGGTTTAAAACTGAATTGGACCTTTACAAAAGTAAAGTATTAAACCCTATTAAAGTGGATATAATTTATAACTACAAATAGCCCCAATCGCTTGGAGCAGGGCTTCCAAACTGTGCATATTTTCTTATTAGATACAGCCCTAACAGGGGGCTTGAACCTATGACTATGAGATTAAGAGTTGTGTGCACTACATCCATAATTCATAAACGCAATTTTAAAACTTGCAGTTTTCATTCAAATAATACCTGAAAATTGTTCTATTATGGTTATTGTTCAGGTACTTCCTGTTATGAGGCGGACAACACTAATTTCTGTCTTCCAATTGCTCTCCAGTGTCGTCACCCTTTACTACCTGCTTATGGTGGAGACTAGGACCAGTTGTGCCAATGCTCAATGAAGAAGCATTTTCCATTATTGTCAGCATCAAGAAGCCCAGCCTGAAACGACATGCAGCCACCAGTGGAGCGAGTGTATGCTAACAGGTCTGGAGGGGATCAGCAGAACTGAGATACAAAACAGGATAATAAAAAGATGAAAACAGGTCTGTCTCCAGGTACAGGGGCCTGTTGGTGTTTGTTTGCTGCCCGCCTCTGCTTTTGTATGTCCTGGAGACTTGCTGTGCTGTGGGTGATAAAAAGCTACATTTTAACCGGTTATTCCATACGGCTAAATATCTTCTAAAAGAGAAAAAATATTGCAATAGCTTATAATACAAAGTGCTTTAGCAAACTTTATGTCATCCAGTTAGGGTTTACCTTCACCTTAAAGCACTTATCTATCAATAGCTATATCATTTTGCGAGCTAAACCAAATAGAACATTATAAATATTCTAAGTGTTGTTGGTGACCACCTAATTTTAAGCACATTGATATCAACATAGCAAGCGAAGTGATTGCCAGCAAAAGGGGTTAAATCACGCAGTAGCATAGAATGAAAGTCTTCAGTGCAGTTTAGCTACACCTATTTTATATTCAGGTGTACATGCATATTTGAACATCAGTTTCATTTTGTGTGTTTTTGTGGTCTTACTTCCTGAACAACTGCAATGTAACTACACCTTGAATGTCATTCAATCCTTAATGAAAGCAATTACCAGTTCAGCTCCATGGAAAGTACTCTGATGCCTCTCACAGATCTATTCTGTAGGTTATGAATTTAAGTACAGACGTAATAGCTGGATTTGGAGATAAATCAAATGTACATGACAGCTGAAAAATTGTAGAAAAAAAGATTATCTGTCAGAGGATTATTTCAGATCAGAAGTGAAAACCTTTGTAAGGAAACCTTTTTGGTGAAAGTGGGATAAGGTGACATTGATAGAGATTACACAGCAGTCTTTGAGAGGCAGGTGAGGTTACTGCTACTAATGTACTAATGGACCCAGTTGAGAGAAGACCAATTCACCATTTAATTGCCACCAAGACAATAACATGTAAAAACTCATCTTGCTTTTACAGCAACAGTGACTTGGTGGAAAACCATCTCTAGCATGTTTGTCGTGGGAAAATTAGCTGTATGCAATGTTTTGTAATGGCTTTTTATTTTATTTTTTTCTATTTCACTGTATGGTACTTAATGGCAGTATATACCTATTAGGGGGATGGCATTATGTGATGAGATTCAAGCTGTCATTCGCTCACTTAGGGCACAGTGTTTGTTTTGGAGGAGGAAAGGTAAGGAGCACACAACTTGCACTTCCTACCCTGCCACCCACTCGCTGCAAAATGGAGAAAGCCCAGTATATCTACGTATGGTAAAAGCTTTTAAAGCGTCACCTATGGTAAATTTTGGGCATGGTAATTTTTTGCGATTTTGCGGGTGCGCGCAATTTTAAAGCTTGACATGTTTGGTGTCTATTTACCTGACGTGACCCCGTCTTTTTATATTTTACCAAAAATATGGGTGATAAATGGGTGTGGTTACTGGGGGTGTGACCACTAAAGGGTGTAGCCACTGAGGGGTGTGGTCACTGAGGGGCGCTGTAAAGCTTTCTCGCACAGGGCGCCTAAAGGCCTAAGGCCGGCCCTGTATGGAGGAACATGTGACAAGTAGCTAATTGCCAGACACAAGTTCTGTCTTGAGACAGTGGAAAGAGAATCCTTAACTAGTGATACACGGGTAGATTTTTGCACGAACATTGGTATGAAAAATACAGTTAATGTTTGATACTTGCTGATTGAACGAAATTTTTGAATAACAATATATTTTTTTTTAAACATTCTATTTTAGAATTAATGAATGAAAGAATGGAGTTTCTGAACGAAAACCAAACCGACTGTTAGAAATTCAATTGGTCTAGAAATATTTTCCAACATGCTCCTTCAAGAATTTTTAGGAACATTGTAATTTTCGTCTGTCGATTGCACCATACTAGTTGACCAATATTCAAACGAACGTTCCGAAAACAACTTTGTTTGTACGAAATTCTAGCCATGTATACCCTACTTTAGCCCCAATGTAAGCTCACACAGCACTTACACAGCAAATTTCAGGGGCAGAATCAGCAGGCAGCAGGGGAGTTTAACTGAAGTATGTTCCGTATCCTCCCTCCTCTAAAGGGAACCTGTCACTTAAATCAGCAAAATACAGCTTTACTCTGAGTGCAAGGTAAATTATAAAAAATTGTTCAGCAAATATTTAATGCCATTCACATGTTTTTGATCTGTAATTAATATGCCTTATCCTACCCAAATGCTTTTAGTCATTGTATTCTTACATGCATCTCTGGTTCCTGAGGGTTTTTGATGCACATAAGTGCATTATAAGGCTTTAAAAAATGTTTCTTCACACTAGTAAAAATTCTAAGCTTTCCAAACCCATGAGTTGAGGTGTGTTTTTAGACCCAAATTGCTGTACGTTTGGCTTTTGTGATCACATGTAATAGAACTTGCATAATTTTTATTACAGATTGACCCTGCCAAGTATTTCTCCACTCCCTGTAATAGGGTGACAACACTGTTGTTCATTCTAAAGTTAAATTTCTCAGTATTATTGTGAGCCTGTGGACAGGGTAGTCTTAGATGGACATATAGTTTTAAGTGGCCCTTATGTAACAAACAAATTAAAGCCCAACCCTGGCTTACGTGGTTTAAGCACTGAGGACACCTGGAACAATGGTAAAAATATTGAAGTTTTTAAAGCATGCCATGGGTACTCCAATGTGGTGGTGGGGGGCCATCAGAGAAAGGGAAGCAGAGCCTGGAGGTGGGCTTTAAAGTGACACTAAACTCAGTAATTAAATCTTTAAAATGCATTTGAGTACCCTAACTATTAAGCAAAATGTATCTTATTTGTGTATCACTCGGCTGTAGATCCTGAAATCATCTGTGAATTTGTGCTGACACTGTCCTTCCTTCTGGAGGGTGGCTACTTTTGTTCCCCATGTTCCTTGTGTGTGATTTAAAGTAGCCACGGCTGCAAGCTCACTCCTGTGATGGACTACAATCTCATGTTTAGTTAGACTATAACTTTAATACAAATTAGCTATCACTGGAGCAAGCTTGGAGTGGTGACTATTTTACAACACACACAGGGACCATGGGGAACAAAACTAGCCACCCTCCAGGAGGAAGGAGAGTGTCAGCACGATTTCAGAGATGATTTTAGGATCTAGAGCTGAGTGATACACAAATAAGCTAAATGTTTTTTAATAGGGTACTCCAATTTCTGAGTTTAGTGTCACTTTGAGCTCAGGTGCACATAGCAAACCATGTATTTATGGACCTGGCTAAGTGCCATGTGGGGGAACTTGAAGAGACCCTGACCTAAACCTATTGAACACCTTTGGAATCAATACCAAGTTTTCCAACATCAATACCTGAGCTCACAAATGCTCGTTTGGCTGAATGGGCACAAACCCCCCACAGACACACTCCAAAATCCCATGGAAAGCCTTCATAGAAGTTTGGAGGCTGTTATAGGTGCAAAGGACGGGTCATGTTTTTAGGATGTTTAACAAGCTCATATACTGTAGGTTTAAGAGTCAGGTGTGCACATATATTAGGTCATATAATGTAGCTTTAGAAGTCAAGAATTAGCATTGCATAGTGCCATCGAGTCTACAAAAACACCCAGATCTTTTTCAATCACTGATTCACTGTAACCACCAAAAGCATAGCTTTTGTAGCTGCAACCCCCAAAAGCATAGCTTTACATTTAGATATATTAAACCATATTTGCCATTTTGTTGCCCAGTGATTTAGTGGTGTGTCTCGGCCAACTTATAAGTGGAAGACATCCTCCTGGAACTGTATGTCATCTGCAAACACGAATTAATCATCGCAGCTCAAACACTGCATTATTTACCTAAAAGTTATTTCTCTAGATATAGTTAATGAGTACCAAAGCCAAGCTATAGATATTTCACTTACAATCTTCAATCAGTCAATCAATCATTGAGCACATATCAATCTCCAGATGTTGTGTTTAAGACCATTTCTTTTTATTCTGCTCTTTGCCTCATCGATGTGCATAGATAGAACCTTGCGTTACTTTAGACCATGGCTGTTAAGATCATAAGTTTCTGTGGCACATAATTTTTCCTAACAGAGAAAGTGTTCTTTTACTTTTTTTGGAACATTGGTAACTGTGCTATGGGCACTAAACTTTTTTTTTTTTTTTTTAGTAAAGCTGAACACATAGCCACATATGATTTTTATCATTGTGATTTCTTAAGTAATTCTAAGATAGGTTAAATATGTAAAAATGATCATAGTTTTTTTTTGGGG
>NW_017306843.1:83137-107070 GCF_000935625.1 Nanorana parkeri | reverse complement strand
GGACAGGTAGAGCCTATTTACACCAGCAAGCTGCTGGTGTCCATTGACGGGTACAATGCTGATGTGCTGATCCCGATGCATCACACTATTTTTGTTTTTTGTTTTAACTTTTGTCATGAGTGGCATTTCATTAAGTTCTATAAGCACAGCGGGGTGCGATCTGGTTATACCATGTCACACTACGATGCACTGGAAAAAGTGCTGCATGTCATTCTTTGTTTCTGCTCACATCACCGTGATGCCGTGGTGTGAACTTTTCCCATTTAAGTCTAAATGTCCATAGATCTTGTAAGAGAAGTGGGAATGTTGCGCTTGGTAAGTGAATCTATTTGGTTTTACTGTGAATAGTGAAAATAGTCACAGTATGGTTCCATGGTGATTAGTTCAATGTGAAAAATTATTCTGCAAATATGTGAAGTGAATATAAAGTGCGTGATGTCTGTGAAATAATAATAATAAAAAAAAATAATAAAAAAAAGTGTGATGGCCTTTTGATAAAAATCCTAGTGAGTGATTGGTTCTTGTGTGTATCTATTAAAATCTACAACTCCAAGGTTCCGTCTAAACGAAATAGTGAAAGCTAGTTGTATTCGGCCATAAGGGAAAGTGGGAATGTGCAATAATATGAGCAAAAATATAATATATAAACAAAAATATATAAGCTCAAAATAAAAATAGGAATCTACAACTCCAAGGTTCCGTCTATTTTTTTTTTCTTTTTTTTATTATTTCACAGACATCACTCACCTTATCCTGCACTTAATATTCACTTCACATATTTGCAGAATAATTTTTCACATTGGACTAATCACCACGGAACCATACTGTGACTATTTTCACTATTCACAGTAAAACCAAATAGATTCACTTACCAAGCGCAACATACCCACTTCTCTTTAAAGCACTTAAACACACATTGTTGTGACTGGTGTTTTAAATCCGACTCCTAGCGCAAACTAAGTTGTTTTGAACATAGAACTTGTAGCACTCCTTACCGGAAATCCCAAGATGTTGATGGGTGCTCGAAATGACCGCGGATGGCGACGCACATGGAACAACTTTTTGAATACAGTTGTCACCAGCACGACAAGACTTTTAAGTCAGTGCAAATCCATTTATTAATAGATGCCACTCAGAATATCAAGCGCTTTCGGGGCCACACAGGGTTCCCTTCATCAGGCTCAGAGTAGACATTGTAAGATAAAAAAAAACACAGCCTATATATACACATATGTTATAACAAGAAATTGAGATCAACTCGCATCTCTCCCCACCCACGGACGTCATATGACATCACATTCCCGCCATGGAGCGTTTCAAATAAAGTAAACGAAGCATACCATAAAAGTGCAATAGACATCAGATGCATCAATTTGTTTAGAACAATATCAACAAACATAAGCAAAGGTTCTCACCAAACTACAAATAAATGGCCGAGACAGAACATAAAAGAAGTGGACATCACTGTCAGTAGTTTGGAACCTGCTCACACGAAACCGATCTAACAGTAACGGCCGTGGGTTGTCAAAAATACCAAGACACAGTGCGTCATAGGATTGCCATACTGATGCGCCTGCACCGTGCGGTGATAATCATTGGGCCCGTTGAGTGGCGGACCTAAGGAACACAGGGCCCTGGTGCAAGATTTTTTCTTGGGGGGGGGCCCTTCCTGTTCCCAAGGTGGGGTGCCGAAACTGGATCTCACTGGCCCCCTAACCACCCCAGCTCTCTCTGCACTAAAGGAGCTTACACTCTTATGTCCCCCTATAGTCACACACTATTATTTTACACTCTCATATAGCTCTGACATATAACGTAGTACATAGAACACTGAACCAGTCACAGCAGTCTCTGTACAGAGAAGCTTACACTCTAATGCAAAATGTCATCTTCTGCAGAGGACTACAAATCCCAGCAATACATTATAAAGCAATGCAGAATAATAGTATATGAATTTTGTGCTGCTTCTTTGCTCTGGAATGCTGGCCTGATGTCTTGTGCAGAGGGTCTCAGGAGGGGTGCGCAGGGTCTCAGGAGGGGGAGATGTGTGGGACGCAAAATCGCTGTAAGCAGGTATCAGGTGGTTCCACCGAAGGCTGCTGTGCAGGACCTAACATGGCTGAATCAATTTGAAAAATGTTATTTCCGAGCTGCAGAGGTCAGGGTGTGACGCACAGTGCAGAGGTCAGGGTGGGACGCACAGTGCAGAGGTCAGGGTGGGACGCACAGTGCAGAGGTCAGGGTGGGACGCACAGTGCAGAGGTCAGGGTGGGACGCACAGTGCAGAGGTCAGGGTGGGACGCACAGTGCAGAGGTCAGGGTGGGACGCACAGTGCAGAGGTCAGGGTGGGACGCACAGTGCAGAGGTCAGGGTGGGACGCACAGTGCAGAGGTCAGGGTGGGACGCACAGTGCAGAGGTCAGGGTGGGACGCACAGTGCAGAGGTCAGGGTGGGACGCACAGTGCAGAGGTCAGGGTGGGACGCACAGTGCAGAGGTCAGGGTGGGACGCACAGTGCAGAGGTCAGGGTGGGACGCACAGTGCAGAGGTCAGGGTGGGACGCACAGTGCAGAGGTCAGGGTGGGACGCACAGTGCAGAGGTCAGGGTGGGACGCACAGTGCAGAGGTCAGGGTGGGACGCACAGTGCAGAGGTCAGGGTGGGACGCACAGTGCAGAGGTCAGGGTGGGACGCACAGTGCAGAGGTCAGGGTGGGACGCACAGTGCAGAGGTCAGGGTGGGACGCACAGTGCAGAGGTCAGGGTGGGACGCACAGTGCAGAGGTCAGGGTGGGACGCACAGTGCAGAGGTCAGGGTGGGACGCACAGTGCAGAGGTCAGGGTGGGACGCACAGTGCAGAGGTCAGGGTGGGACGCACAGTGCAGAGGTCAGGGTGGGACGCACAGTGCAGAGGTCAGGGTGGGACGCACAGTGCAGAGGTCAGGGTGGGACGCACAGTGCAGAGGTCAGGGTGGGACGCACAGTGCAGAGGTCAGGGTGGGACGCACAGTGCAGAGGTCAGGGTGGGACGCACAGTGCAGAGGTCAGGGTGGGACGCACAGTGCAGAGGTCAGGGTGGGACGCACAGTGCAGAGGTCAGGGTGGGACGCACAGTGCAGAGGTCAGGGTGGGACGCACAGTGCAGAGGTCAGGGTGGGACGCACAGTGCAGAGGTCAGGGTGGGACGCACAGTGCAGAGGTCAGGGTGGGACGCACAGTGCAGAGGTCAGGGTGGGACGCACAGTGCAGAGGTCAGGGTGGGACGCACAGTGCAGAGGTCAGGGTGGGACGCACAGTGCAGAGGTCAGGGTGGGACGCACAGTGCAGAGGTCAGGGTGGGACGCACAGTGCAGAGGTCAGGGTGGGACGCACAGTGCAGAGGTCAGGGTGGGACGCACAGTGCAGAGGTCAGGGTGGGACGCACAGTGCAGAGGTCAGGGTGGGACGCACAGTGCAGAGGTCAGGGTGGGACGCACAGTGCAGAGGTCAGGGTGGGACGCACAGTGCAGAGGTCAGGGTGGGACGCACAGTGCAGAGGTCAGGGTGGGACGCACAGTGCAGAGGTCAGGGTGGGACGCACAGTGCAGAGGTCAGGGTGGGACGCACAGTGCAGAGGTCAGGGTGGGACGCACAGTGCAGAGGTCAGGGTGGGACGCACAGTGCAGAGGTCAGGGTGGGACGCACAGTGCAGAGGTCAGGGTGGGACGCACAGTGCAGAGGTCAGGGTGGGACGCACAGTGCAGAGGTCAGGGTGGGACGCACAGTGCAGAGGTCAGGGTGGGACGCACAGTGCAGAGGTCAGGGTGGGACGCACAGTGCAGAGGTCAGGGTGGGACGCACAGTGCAGAGGTCAGGGTGGGACGCACAGTGCAGAGGTCAGGGTGGGACGCACAGTGCAGAGGTCAGGGTGTGACGCAGAGTACAGAGGTCAGGGGGTGATTCAGAATACAGAGGTCAGAGTGTGATGCACAGTGCAGAGGTCAGAGTGTGACGCACAGTGCAGAGGTCAGGGTGTGACGCACAGTGCAGAGGTCAGGGTGTGACGCAGAGTACAGAGGTCAGGGTGTGACGCAGAGTACATAAATTAGGGTGTGACGCAGAGTACATAAATTAGGGTGTGATGCAGAGTACATAAATTAGGGTGTGATGCAGAGTACATAAATTAGGGTGTGACACACAATGCAGAGGTCAGAGTGTGACGCAGAGGTGAGGGTGTGATGCAGAGTGCAGAGGGTGCAGAGGTGAGGGTGTGACGCAGAGTGCAGAGGTCAGCAGATGTGACACAGAAAGAATAAAAACTTACTGTGCACACAGATGTGATCTGCCCTCTTTCTCTCCAGGTGGGGAGGGGGGGGGTGCAGCCATGTTTCCAGCAGACTTTTCCCCAGCCAGCTCCTGAAGTCCGCCTCTCTACCATCCCCAGGATGGACCTCAGTGGGCCACTACAAGTGCCTTGGGCCCCGGGGTGGCAGCACCGGCGGTAGTTCCGCCTCTGTTGCTAAGTGACCCCTGACGCCAATGCTGTCATGCTTAATACAAACTAAGGCCATAAAAATGAAGAAGGGTTTGTTTGAGCAGACTCCATAGAACAGAAAATGTCACACAAAAATAGAATCAATACCAATAAATATTATTATACTTCATAGCAAAACTCATGATATTGAAAACAAAAAATCATCCCATTTAAAAACAAGCAAATTACCTTGTCAATGCGTTGGGGCTGCACTAGAAAAAGCTGGAAGCACAGCCCCAACACTTCTGGTGTGAATGGGCACTCAAGCATAACTTTAATTTTACTGTGAAACTTAGGAACGCCCCTCCCACCCTCGTTCTCAAAATTGTATGATACCTAATGAGTTATTTTTAACACTCTACAGCTACTTCCTACACTGCACCTTTAATCTGAAAACATCACTGTAATGGATCTCGGTACCCTGGCTGGGTATATCCGCTCCCACTTACAGCTTTACAGCTTCCTCTTACTATCAACCCAAGTCAAAGTCTCCCATGAGGTCCCAAACGCAGTCATTATAGCCTTTACACACAGCCATCAGCCCAAAGCTTGATGTAGGGTTATGCAGTTCTACCCAGGAACCAGTCGAGACATGGTTTAAGGTAGAGAAGAACTAGCTTTATTGAGACCCAGCACATTATTTATACATTTCTTGATAGGTAAAATAATACAATCAAAACACTAAACAATAAACAATAAAAGCAAACATCCCTCCCCTTCCCAGTCTGGAAGTCTGGAGCCGATAGCAGTAATCTGGCCTTTAAGCCTTGATGGTTTGAAAAGCCAAACTATGAACACAGAATGGGGTGAGAATAAACACAAACAATAACAGGTATAATGAGTAACTGTTTCCTGAGGTTCTGTAGTATGTTAATTTACTCTGCTACACCTAGGGGTGAAGTTACCAAAACTAAAGCAGACAGATTCTGGAGCAGTTGCCCATAGTAACCAATCAGCATCTCTCTTCAGTTTGCTCAATTAAGATTTGAAAATGAAAGAGAAAAGCTGATTGGTTGCCACGCACAGCTGCTCCAGATTTCGTCTGCTCCAGCTTTGATAATTTCCCTTCCTAGTGTCAGAGTTATGTTAATCCCATTATTAACACAATCACACAAATGGACAAACAGACTTTAACTATGTAAATAGGAGTCTAGGTCCAGAGTTAACCCCTTGTGTGCTGCTGCCCTCCATATTGTCACAGCCAGTTCAGAACTGGGTGATAGGGTTTGTGAAACATGGATACTGGCTCCCAAGATGGCCACCTATAACAAGCTCCATAGTCCACAGAGTCTCTAGTAATTGGGGAAATGTGGCACCCTGTACTAGGGGAAGAAGTAGTTACAATAGCCCCCCTGTACACACCTCTCAAAAACAGAACCCCTTTCTAGGCCAAGGTCTATAGTTGGTGGGGAGGAGGCTGGCCTTCAGTCCCCTCCAGGTGCCCAGAACATGGAGGCTTCCATGACAATCACATCACAGTGAATGAAGTCTGCCACATGCAATCTCTGCAGATGAGAATGACCTTAGACAATAACAATGTTTAAAAGTATCAACCTGGCAAGCTGGGCAGTCTCATTATCTTCCATGTTGATTGCCATCTGCAGGGAGCACATGCCGTGTGCAAATATGGTTTTTAATATTAAGGAAAAGTGGGGTGGGGTGCAGGATTCATGTTATAGTATAGCTGCCCTTTAAGAAGATAAAATATTGTGCCTTTTAAAAAATGTTATAACCTTCTCATACTGTAAACTTTGGAAAGCATTTTATTAAATAAGAGCACTGAGCTACAATGAAATCTTATACCAAATCACAAATGCATTTTCAGCAAAATAAATAAATTTTTAGCTCTTTCTTAAGTGAGATTTCTTCATATATATGCTGGCTATGTAGTTTACTAGTACTCTCCAAAGCCTTCACCTAATGTAATGAATATCTTTAACACTGTATTATACAGTGTTCTAGCAGACACGCTTCATTGAAGTCCATTTGCTGGGTAACAATATTTTCAGCAGTGCTGTTCTACCAATTAGTTGTTTTACTGGGTTATATTTCTCAGTCTGCGCCAAGTACAGGCAGTCATCAGTTAGTCCAGAAGCTATTAGTCACAGACATGCTGGCCATTTCTTCAATCATTTGATCTCAATTAACTGCGGTTAGTTAACAAATGACTTTTGTAGAAAAAAAATACAGTCCCTAACATATCCACATATAGCAGACAACATTATTTTATTTGTGACCTAAAGTGCAGGCCAAATATAACACCAACGGGTTTATTTATCCATATTTTCACCCAAGATTCACACAACTTTCACCCAACATTTACACATTTTCTAATTGGATTCTTTTGGAAAATGTGGGAATCCTGGATGAAAGTTGTGTGAATCTTGGGTGGAAACATTTTAAAAAGACCCTTAAACATGCATGCCTTTTTAAAGGAGAACTATGGGGAAAAACACTGACCCCATAGTTCTCCTTTAATTCTCTTTCTTCAATGTTCTTTAAGTTCTTTATCTTTCCAAGACACAGAGAGGGAAGTTTCATAGCACAAAGCCCTGCACTAAATGCTAGAACTTTACTAAAATGTCACTAGTGATATTTTATTAAGTTCTAAGGGCACAGCGTGGTGCCATGCAGTTCCACTGCGTTGCACTGTGCTGGCCTGAAAAATAAACTCTAACGTGGTGGAGTGAACTGAGCCCATCTGGAGCACAGTCCCAATACAGCCTCAACACATCACAGTTATAGTTACATAAAATGAAATTAAAAAGCAATATATTTAATGTTTTTCTTTTTTACCTGGTACACTACTATTCCTAGGAAAAGTAGGAGTATCATTGTAGAGCTGCTTCAAAGATGTTTTCTTGGCAAGCAATAGTTCTGGAGCAACTTTCGGACTGGGGCTAGCTAAGGGATTACTGCATCCAACTGCTGGAACAACGCCTGAGCCAGAACAAGCAAATATAGAACACAGTGAACCATACTGCAAAGTCTAGTGACACAAAGCAACCTGATTTAAGTTTAAGTTAACATAGTCATCTCAGTGAAACAGTATATACAGAGTATGCACTATATACATTTTCTATATATCTATATATAGTGGTATTGTGTGGCAATCCCACTGTAAAATTGGGTGTTATGATCACCTGGGACTCTCAGCCAGATGGGCTTAGACCCATCTGGCTGCCAAGCCCTTAAACAGAAGATATTGCGAGTAGACAGCTCACCAAATGTGCTAATATCGCCGAACATAGCAATATACATACATAGAGAGAGAGAGAGAACCAAGCACACCAAAAGTTACAAACGCTATTGTCATTCAATCTTCCTTGCAAAGTTGCAAATTCATGTAGGAACCTTATATTGTCATTGAACTTATATTGTCCCTAATGCAACAGCAATAACCCCTGGAGGTGGGTTGGAAGGGAAACAAAGGGCAATATTTCATGAAATCTTATTTTTTAAATGATTAGATTGTATAGTCGAGCCATAGGACTATGCTACAGCACAAGAGGACCTTTGCAACAGTATTACAGTAGAGTCTTAAAAATAATCCATATTGTACATTTGTAGTTTAACATGCCCTCCAAATAGCAAGTTAATTGAATAAAACAATAAAACTTCATAAAATCTCAGCAGATCACATCTACTAAACCTAAATATCAATATTATTTTTTTTACATTGTAGCTTCACTTCTATATAAATAAATTCTGATTAGTTTTAATTATGTTACATTTTGTTCCCTATTTCTAAATAAATATAGCTGTATAATGAGCCGTGACCATGGTGATGCCTTTCAGAGTAATATTGTGAGATTATTGACTCAGAAGTGAAAGATAGCTTTATAATAAATGCCAATAACATAGCAACCATTACTGAAAATAAGCCAGCCACCAACCAAACATGCTTTTTATTCTTATTGTAGCAACAGAGGTCGAGATGTGTGTCATTGGTTGATATCATAAATAGACACGGCTATTAATTATTGTATTCTGGTAAGATGAAAGCAGAAATATGAGAGGCATTTGAACAATGGCCATATTTCTTATTAAAAAAAACCAAACATACAGCAAATGTAATTTGGAGTTGTCAAGGGTATAGCAACAATGTATACCTTTGCTTTAAAGGGACACTGTTCTTTTTCTTTTAAACACCATTTAGTAAATATATTGTTGAAATAAAAAAAAAACAATCTACACATTAATCATTCATGTGAATTTGTTTGCCCACTATGTACTCTTATTTAGACCTATAAGTGACACTACTACAATTAATAATGAAGTCTCTCTTTCTGACATTACCTCTACAGTAGATCTAAATGAACCACTAAACTGAGCCTTATGTGAAGTGAATATGAAAATAATAAGTTTCTAGTATATCCTTTCCTTACTTCATGTTTCAATTACTGCTTTTGTAGCAAGATGTAATGTTATTCAATTAAACAGAAAAAATGGTCTAAGATCACAAGATTAAAGACATAGCTCAATAGAGAAACCAACAGCGAGTGCATTAAAACACTTCACTTATAAAATAGATTGTAAAAGTACCATGAAATCATCTTCTCAAAGCAGGTCACAGGATCTTAAAGCAGTAATAAAGGCTATGTTTTTTTTTTTAATGCATTCTCTGCATTAAGGTAAAAAAAAATGCCCCATACCTTTCTATGCTCCTCTGTCCCACCCCCATAATTACCTGTGATCGCTTGTCACCTCCACTGGGTTTAGAAAGATATTTGGTATTCCCTGAACTTCATCGTTCTTGGGAGGAAAATGAGGGCAGAGAAGCAATTGGCCTCATTCTGTTGTCAGTTAATTTGTTGGGAGGAAAGCAGTGGAGGCAGCAGGGGCATGGCTTGCCACACAATATGTGTGTCTAAGGATGCACACACCTAGGCGTGGGTACAGCCCGGAATCAGCATACACAGGTGTCTCTTCAGCAGCCGGCTACCTGATGGAGACACCTGCAAACAGGCCTGGGACCAGCATCTTGGGTGCTGGTGGGTAGAGGGGAGAGAGACCAGTGAACATCTGTTTGCTGATCTCCTCCCTGCTGAATAAAGCCAGAAGCAATGGTGATTTTATCACTTCCGGTTTCTGAGCTCTCCTTCCCTGGCTAGAGAGGCTGGAGAAGAAGCTGATCAAGCACAATCTTACTTTATCACCTTCAATGGGCTGCAAAGGTGAAATTAGAGGTCTAACATACCCCCTTATGTCTCCTTAAAGAGCACCTATCATCACTAAGTGCTATTACATAGGGGCACAGTCACAATATACAGTATGTGGCTATTGTCTGTCAAATAATACACTCTACTGTTTATTTAAAGATAAAACCTGCTTCATCTCTACCTCATATTGTGACCTAACAAAGCGGCTTACATATTGCCACCCAATAAACAATAAATATTTGTGGCTATTGTCTCTCAGATGATACACTCATTTAATTGCAAGAAAAACCCTCCTTATCTCTCCCTCTTGTATTATGGCCTAACCAAGCTGCTTATATACTGTCCAGCCTCTGCGCAATAACATCTCTTGTGGCTTGCTAAAAAAAATAAATCGGGTGTCAATCAAAATTAACAGAAAGAAGCCGTTTTTTTTCAAGCTGAAATTATTAATATTGGAGTGCTGCTAAAATATACGAAGATAGAATACAGTGTTGCTGATGCTGTCTGGGAAAATCATACTGTTTCTTAACACAACATACGGCATCTCCCAAACATGTCAATTAAAGAATTGTTTGTTTTTTCTATTTTTACAACATTTTGCTTTGCTAAATGTTCCCCTGTGGCAATGCCCCACTACTTTGTGCTTTTTTTGACAAAACTGTGCCTATTAATCCTAAGAATTTCCAAAATTTTGTATCAAGCTTAAAGACTTTATTGAGATTTGCTGCTAAATTCACCTTTCAAACAGGATGTTAAAACCCTATGTAAATTGAGATATTTCCTTTTTTGGGCCTGCCCCATGACACCATTCAGATTTCAGATGCCTTTGAGTAGGTCAAGTATTAAGCAACAAAATAATGTGACCAAAGAACCTTAGCTTGCTTTTTCCTTAAAAGGAGAAAGCTATATCATACCAAGGTTCTCCCAGTTCACACAGCATTAGTAGAAGAGTCCCTAAAATGTCTTTCTTGGCACATTTCTACTACACGCATAAAAAAAATGTGGGTCATAAATTAATTTGCTTTTAAAATAATTCTATAATGGATAGCAAAAGGAGACACAATGTCCTATGTTCCAATCAATACATAAAACTCCTACGCACAGTCTAGATTTATACCAATCAGATATTTTAAAGCCAGTTTGGACACTTCATGTTGTGTGACCTTTCATTTATGATTGTGCTTTTGTCTACACATCTAATGAACTTCTCATTAAGCAACCACTCCACCACATGAAAAGTACATTTCATGTTATAAACAGAATGAGCTTTATTGTTCATTCATTACTGAGGTAATGAAATGACAAACTACACTACATTTAGTGTACAAACGTGTCTTTGAAAATCATCTCATTAGGAACAGACTTCACTCTGTGATAATTGACGAGTAAACACAATCAGTAAAAAAAATGCTGGTACTAATCCATTGTATGCATACTTGCTGACAGTTTTGATATTGCAGATTGTCAACAACTATTCTGTTCCTTTCTGTTAGCTACAACTCCTAAATGTTTAATCACACTCTGCATAGTATGATTGCCCATTCAATATCTTCTAACCCACCGACTCCCATTCAAATAATGTGCCTGTTTTACTCTAGTTGGTTAACTCGTACTAACTGTTTTTAATTATTGAAAGTAACAAAACAGAACAGCTGGAAAATGCTGTATTCCCTAGCAGCAGTGTGTTGATTTTAATCTGTACTGAGAAGAGGTGAGTGGGCGGTAGAAACTGATTTAAAGATAAAAATGTGTTACAAAAATAAAATGTAAGGAAAAAAAGAAAAATCTCAGTTAAGACATCATTAGGGATAACAATAACAGCTATTCTCTAGGGACTGGAGATCCTATTCAAGGGTAAAGCGTGCTGGTGATTTGCTAACAGTGATAACTGATGCTTGACTGTTGGCAGTCAGGAGATAACTCTCGTTTGAGAGCAAAATATATTTTCTTTTGTCTAATACAAGTCACACTAATTTTCTGCATTAGGAGACAATATAATGCTAAAAGCAACAAAAATGTATTTGTATGGTAAATACTGTATATACAGTGTGTGTCTGTGTGGATCTATCTATCTATCTATCTCTCATTTCTCTCTTAAGTAGTCTGAAGTAGTTCATGGCGGTGTCATTGTCATAAAGACCTAAACAGATTCAACCTTATAACACCTGCTTGGTTCAGTCCTGCCAATATGATTCCATGGAGCACAATCTCTCCTTAGGGCCCATTCACATCATAATGCACTGCAGTAGCGTATTGTGCTACAACACACTTTTTGTCATGCTGTGTTGAAGTGTACATTTAGCTAAACTATATGTATAATGATGACCCATTGGAGGCCGTTTTTATTGGCTGTTATTATTAATTAATTCAATGGAGAGGAGATTAGGTTCTGATGAAGGGGGCATGACCCCGGAAACGCGTCAACACAGGCATTACTTGCTGGCACACAGGAACGTCTGTGCAGTTCTCACTTGTCTCATCCTGGTTTGCTGTATGAATTACAACTTCTGCTTTACAAGGCTTATGTTTATCTACTTTTGTGAGTACAATTCCTATTCTTTGCCTTTTATTTTAATAAAATGTATCTACACTAGGGAAGGCGGTAGCGGCGTGCGTTCCACGGTGGAACGCGGAAGTCACTCGTTCCGGCCGGCGCCTCCTCCCACATCCTGGGGCTATTTAAAGCACCAGCTGTAGCAGCATGGCGTTCAACAATTGGGCTCTGAACGCCTGCTGACTACTGAACCTGGAATCACCGGACTGTGTCTCCTCAAGTGAAAGACCACCTGCCAGCTGGACCCACACCCTGCACCACGCTGCTCTGCCACCCCTCAAACAGCATGTATCGCTCCACTGGGAGCCTATTACAAACTGTCAGCTGCTTAACCATACAAGATTGTGCTGCTGTTGCAATTGATACCTTTGTGGGGAGATTCTATTGTTTATCGGGAGACCTGTTTTAGTCATACTACATCACCAAGAAGATAGTCCACCGTTGACCCCTATAATATAACCTTAGTTGGTGCTATGAGGAAATAGCCCATTGATTATTTCTGTTGAAACCTTGGCTATGATGCAAGAGTCTAAAACTCCCCCTTAAGAGTGGGAGTGACGCCTGAGACTCACGCCTGAGAAGCCAAATATCCATAAACGCCATCACATCCCCTCCGCAGTTGCGCTCCCGTGCGATCGCTTACAGTAGACGTGACACCCTGGCTGAAGTATGGCAGCGACCTGTAGAACTCTTATTTGTTAATCCTTCAATGGAGTGGTCTTCCCTGGCGCTTTTTGTTTTCATAAACTAGATGTATAGCCGAAACTGTTTGCAATTAGATAGATATGGGAACGGCTAAAACCCCGGTCAAGTTATTTTTTTGCTGTCTGTCTACCATTGGAGAGATTTCCCTGTACTTCCTGTCCCATTGAAGAAACGGGGGGTGAGAGGAAATCTTCGAAAGCGTGGGAAATTTCTCTCTTAGCCAATCATAACCAGAATGGATTTCCACATTTGAAGATTTACTCCTTATATCTTCTTCTAGTTGCAGTTCTTTTGTTTTTTTCCTCACATTCTACCTTGGTGTCAACAGTCCCCAGTAATAATATAATAGGTGCTATATAACAGAGGGTGAATATACCCAATGTGATACCATGTATATCTGATGTCAAATAAAGACGCATTGATATATTGGACCTTGGTGTAGGGGTGACTACCTTCTCTACGTCTCAAAGGGGAAAAGCCCATGTTTTGCTGTGGGGGTCATTTAAACTTTGGCAAAGGCAAACAGGAGGGTTTTAACTTAAGAACGAGTAGTGCCTGAAGCAACTACCTTCAAAAAGCATTCAGAGAGCAAGATATACAGAGGTCCAGTTCAGCTATGTTGTCCTAGATTGTTCACTTCTCCTGCCTTCTCCAAGCTCTTCACCCTTTTGTGAACAACCCTGTTAGTAACTCAAACACACACACAATCACATAACAGATTCGTAACTATTTTTTGAATAGAGGTGCACAGAAATTGAAGTTTCTGACCAAAACCAAAAATAAAAACAATTGTCAGGCCAAAACAGAAATTAAATATTATATATTATATATGTCACACACATATTTCAGACATTCTTTGTTTAAAATTTCTCAATACCAGCAAGACTATGAGTATCAATTCATTGTAACACTGTTGTGATGGTAAGGATTAAGCAGGCTAAATTCTGATTTATGTTAACATTTGGGTAAAGGCCCACTGTAAATGTGACATCCTCTATAAGTTCATGGTTTTAATTCTACTCCATGCTTCACAATAACAAAGCAATAGATAATATGAAATTTGACGGTTCTGGTATAACAGAAATACATTTCCCAGTTTGCATTATTATTAAATTTAAATGGCATATTAAATTGTGTTTTTAAAAGTTCTCCTTTCATTAAAAAAGTTTCAATTTGTTTCTTGGGAGGAAAACAACAGAAGCAAAAGCATTGCAATGACAATATAATATTATAATGTAGCATTATTTACTGTTGAATGTCTATCACACATTGCTTTCATTTTGGAGGCTCAAGAGTAAAATAAAACTGGTTTGATGTATCTTAGCATTATTGAAAAAAGTAATGAAGCAGCATGTAATGGAAATTTATTAGAGGAGAAAGAAAAAACCACAGAGCTGCAGTTTTATAATCTATGTGTCTAGTTTTACATTTCTTTGAAAACAAATAAGTTTGGGGAATGACCATAATGGCTGGTTCAGTAATCATTTTCTTAAGGGCATAATGCTATTTTTACTTATGGATGGAGGCTTAGACAGTTGACGGAAGTACACATCTCATTTGTGATTTGGCTGCTTGTAGCCCCTTCCAGTGTCTAGCTATTGTTAATTTGGCCGCTAGGAGGATGTGAATCACCTTCGCTCTGAGGTGGGTAGGGTATATTTCTGTCCCTAAGTGAAGGAGGGCCATGTGGGGCCTGGGAGAGGAAAGGAAGCCAGTAACTGCGGATATTATTTGGAAGATGCCTTTCCAAAAGCTGGTAAGGGACTTGCACTGCCAGTAGGTGTGTATCAATGTGCCCGTAAGTCCACAGCCCCTCCAGCACTCTGCAGAGGAGACCGGTGACATTTTGGCTAGGCGAGAGGGTGTCAGATACCACCTGAGCAAGGTTTTTTGAGCCAGTTCCCACATGTCCACACACCTAGAAGCCCTCCAAGTCTCTCTGAAAGAGAGCACCCATTGTTCCTCAGAAAACATGGCTCCCAAATCCCGCTCCCATGTTTTGATGGGGGAGGTTTTCTCAAAAGTTTGTTTGTTGTGGAGGAGTAGGTAGAAGAGCGAGATGCCTTTACTTTGGGGGGTGTTGGAAGTGAAGTATGATGTTACTTTAAATGGGAGTTTAATGTGGAGATTTTGTTTGTAGCGGAGAAGATGGGCTATTTGCATATAGCGGTAATATTCTCCCTGAGGGAGCTGGAAGCGGGAGGAAAGCTCCTGGAATTTTTTAATCACCCCTCCTTCTGTAATATCGGAGAGGAACATTATACCTCTATCTCTCCAGGATTGTAAGGAAAGATTCGGGATCAGAAGTTCCAACGAGGACAATGGTATTGGGACATTTTTCATTGGGACATGTGGGAAGACAGTCTCTATCAGTACTCTCCAGGCTCCCACCGATGCAAGAATGGGGGGTGATAGATTTTGGATGGGGGTGGACTCCCAGGTACGGGACAGTAGGTAGCGAAGCATGTCGTTACCAGGGACCATGTCTTTTTCTATGTCTAACCAAAACTTATCGGCAGGTGGGGTGAACCAACCTTTGAGGTGAGTCAATAGTGTGGCTAGGTAGTAGTCTGTAAAGTCGACATATCCCATACCCCCTACTGACCTGTGTCGGATGAGTAGGAAATGTGGACTCCTGGCTCTTTTACCCTGCCACACAAAGTCTTTGAGACAGGACTGTAGGGCTGTCAAGTACCAACGGGGGATCACGATAGGCAATGTACGAAAGAGATATAAGAGTTGGGGCAGAAATAGCATTTTAAACGATGCCAGTCTCGCGGACCATGACAGAGTCTTCTTACCCAGAGCTACCAGCTCCTTCCTAAGCCTCTCCAAAAATGGGGGAAAATTGTGTTGGTACAGCTCAGACGTAGCGCTGGGTATGGTGACTCCCAAATACACAATGCCCGGATCAGGCCAGTGATAGTGCGTTTGGGCTTTTATGGCCTCCATGGTCTCTGCATCCATCCCTAGATTCAAGATTTGAGATTTGGCAACATGTATCTTATAATATGACACAGAGGCATACAAGTGAATAACACGGGAGACTTCCCGCAGAGAAGACACCGGATTCGATAGCATTAATAGGACATCGTCCGCGAACAGGTTGATCTTGTGGGAGTGGTGTGCTACTGAGATTCCAGTTATCTGCGGGTTCATTCTAATCGATTCAGCGAAGGGCTCTATGGATAAATTAAATATCAGGGGTGAAAGGGGGCACCCCTGCCTAGTCCCATTGGTAATTTGGAACGGGCTTGACAGAGTGCCAGACGTGAACACCTGAGCTGACGGGCACGAGTAAAGGGCTGTTATACCTCAAAAGATGTGGCCTACAAATCCAAATTTGGTCAAAACCTGGCGTAGGTATGACCAGTGGACCCTGTCGAACGCCTTCTCCGCATCTAGCGCCAGAAGCAGAGAAGGAACTCCAGAGGCCCTCGCCTTATGGATGATATTTATCACTCGCCTCGTGGCATCAGGAGCTTCACGTCCCTTAGTGAACCCCGTTTGGTCTGGCTTGACCAGTGTCGGGATTACATCAGTCAGGCGTTGTGCCAAAAGTTTGGCATATATTTTAAGGTCACAGTTTAGCATGGAAATGGGGCGAAAATTTTGGGCGGAATCCGGTGTCTTACCTGGTTTAGGTATAGTCACAATGAGGGCTTTCAACATCTCTGGAGGAAAAGATCCCAAGGCAGCAGCAGCGTCGAACACCTTCAATAAAAATGGGGTCAGGGTTTTTTGGAAGATCTGGTAATATTCGTTGGAAAACCCATCCGGGCCTGGAGATTTACCCTTTAGCATATTGTTAATAGTATTAGCTAGTTCGGTTGGGGAGAAAGGAGCGTTGACTCGGGCATGCTGAGATTCCGTGAGATGAGGCAGGCGTAGGGATTCTAAGTATGACACTATGTCCGAGGACGGGGGTTGTGGGATCGAGGTGTCATCCTTGAGGTTGTATAGTTTGCTATAATACAAGCGAAAAGAGTCAGCTATGTCTTGAGGGTGCCACATCTTATGGTTAGAGACTGGGTGGAATAAGTACGGTATCTTGGATGCAGCGCGGGTCTGTTTAAGTCTACGGGCTAAGAGTTTACTGGCTCTGTTGCCGCAAGAATAAAAGTGAGCTTTGAACTTAAAAGAGCTCGCCTCGAATTGGTCTGTCAAAAGCAGTCTCAATTCGAATCTCAGCTTGTTCAAGGTGGAGAGGTGTTGTGGGTCGGGCCAGGATTTGTTTTCGGTATCTAGGGACCGAATTTGGGTTAGAAGGTGGTCGATTCTCTGCTTACCTTTTCTCCGCGCACTGGCTCCGATCTTCATAAGGAGGCCACGCACGTAGGCCTTATGCGCATTCCATAGGTTGAATGGGTCTAGGGAGGTTGGTGCATTGATCTCAAAAAATTCCTGTAGATCCTTCGTTATCTTCAGAATGTTCTCGGGTTTGCGGAGCAAAGATACATTGTTGCGCCATACATATGTCGATGTGTAGGGTTGGGTCTCCGAAAGGCGTATAGTGATCGCAGCGTGGTCAGACCAGGTAATGTCGTGGATAGTAGACCGCAGTACTCTGGGAAGAAGACCTCTGTCCACTGCGAATAGGTCAATCCTGGAGTATGAGTTATGAGCTGATGAGTGGAATGTGAAGTCCTTTTCTGAGGCATGTTGGCATTTCCACACGTCGAACAGGTTCTCTTTATGGAGCCAGGGCTGAAGTGAGGGGAGGTTGCGGCTGGAGGGCTTTGTAGAATCTAGCTGGCGATCAGGTACGAGGTTAAAGTTTCCAGCGACTAGGAGAGAGCCTTTCTGTATGGAGGACGTTTTCTTGAGGACCTTGGTCAGAAACCGTGTTTTTTTTTTTTTTTTTTTTTTATAATTCAATTTTTATTATTTCAAAATAAACAAGGTAACTTTAACATCTAATCGTTCTACATCAAAGTACATTTAAGCGGTTGAGTTCCAGCATTAAATATCGGCGGGCAGGACCCACCCCCAGCCGGTCATTTTGCCGACCTGTGGAGTGGTACTGTCCGTCGCTTGCTTCATACAGTAAATGTTACCATAATATGAAAGTAAAATATACACTAAAAAGGAAAATAAGTAAAAAAGAGAGAAAAGAAAAGGAAAGGGGGAGAAAGTAGAGAAAGGGAAGGAGGGAAAGTATGAAAGGGGAGTTTGAAGGGGGAGAACCTTCCGATTTTCTTTATAAGATTCTTAATTTTACCTATGGCACTAAATTTTACTGTTTCCTATGCCCCTCTCACTGCGGAAGTCTACCGCTTCTTCTTTTGTTTTATTGATAGTATATTTTCTTCATGTAAACTGTTTACTCCCATAGCCTATAGATTTCCGGATGATCTTTTAAAGGCAATCCATGGTAGCCAGGTGGATTCGTATTGTTTATATTTGTCCATCTGAATAGACGTTAATTCTTCCATCAATCTGGAGTATTCTATTCTACTATGCCATTCGCTGATGGTTGGAATGTTAGTTTGATTCCAGTATAATGGAATCAAAGTCTTTGCGGCATTCAGTAGTGGTACCACCAATGATCTTTTATAAGCCCTCGTCGGAAGATCCATGAGGTGGAAGAGACAGACCATTGGGGCCAGAGGTAATATGGCCTTGGTGATCCCCTCTATTTGAGCTATTACCTCGGCCCAATAGAGTTGTATTTCAGGGCACGACCACCACATATGTATGTAAGTACCCTTATGGCCACAGTTTCTCCAACATAGTTCCGTCTTAGATGGATACATTTTAGGTATACGTTATGGTGTATAGTACCACCGTGCCATGAAGCGGAACAGAAACCGTGGTTGGTGCGTGTTGGGTGCGTATACGTTGACAATGGTGTAGTGCACCGAGTTGATGGAGCAAACCAAAACAATGTAACGTCCCGCCTCATCGATCACAGAGTCAAGAAGCAAGAAGGAAACAGTGTTCTTGATCGCTATCATCACTCCGGCCTTCTTCCGCGGTCCATTGGCACACAAGACGTGAGGAAATAAGTTGTGGGAGCACTGCGGGGGCCGGTTGGTGCAAAAGTGGGTTTCTTGAACACAGAGGATATCTGCTTCCAGGGATACTGCTTCTTTCCATAGAGACCTTCTTTTGGCCGGGTGGTTCAGGCCTTTGGCGTTGAGAGAAAGAAGTGTGAGGCTCATGGTGTCCGGCAGTAGCTAAGGATGTCCAGGTCAATTGTAGCCCGCCAAATGGGGAATTGGTAGGTCGGTCGATGTGACTAATCTTAGGCAGGTAGCAAAGGCACGTAGTGGCAGGCAGAGCAGAAAGAAGAAAAACAAAAACAAAACAGTTCAGGTGGTGGAGCACTAGTTCCGTAAAAATAAACGTTCCCAACAATGGAACAAGAGGCAGTATCTGGTACTGCGCTGTGGTGGGGGTTAGAGGGTGTGGCCATTACAGATGGCGGATCTGAGGTAGAAAGGGCCCTCCCGACCTCTCAAGTCTGTGGGGTGGATTTGCGTTTCCGAGCCACCAGGTTCCATTCCTCCCCCGGGTCCGTCGATGCATGGCGGTCGTTGGTCGGACCTTCTGGGGCAGGGGATATCCCCCATTGATTCAACAGGGCCAAGCCCTGGTCTAGGAAGATTATGGAATACGTGGTTCCGTCCATGGAGATCAAAAGCTTGGTTGGGTAGCCCCACTTGTAGCGTATATTTTGGTTCCTGAGGGCCTTCATGATGGGCTGCAGTTTCCGGCGGAGCGAGAGAGTGTGTTGCGAGAGGTCCGCATACAGTTGTAGTTTCGCATACTCCAATGGCAGGGAGGAAAGCCTGGCTGCTTTCATGATTTTGTCCTTGATATGATAGAAGTGGATGCGCATTAGAGTGTCCCGTGGCAACTTGTCGGGCAGGTGGGACGGTTTGGGCAGTCTATGGATGCGATCAATAACTAGTTCAGAGTCTGAGAGCGTAGGTAAGATTGCCTTGAACATTGTCTGAACGTATCCAGTTAGTTCAGGTTGGCCAATCGACTCAGGAATGCCTCTAATCTTGATATTATTTGTGCGATTACGATCTTCCAAATCTGCCATTTTAGACTTGAGCCATATTATGTTATCTTCCCTGTCATTATGAGCGTCCACTAATTTGTTCATAATCCGAGTCCCGGTCCCCTCTACCAGCCAAGTGGGAGGTGATCGGCGTGGAGTGCTGCTAGCCGTAATTTTCTGCGGCCGGGCGCCTGATTTTTTTCTTCCGGGACATGTCCGAACCTTCCCCTGAGATGGTAAGTGGGAAGATGATGCCGGGTCCCGATGCGGTGGTTGTCACGGTCCGCCGTCTGCTTGGGCACGGAGCTCGGTCTCAAGCAGCCATGCGTCCCAAGCGCTGGCCACGCCCCCGTCACACTCTTTTTTAAAGTGTCCTAGGGCTCTGGATAGCTTCCATCTGTTATATCCCCAACTTTATTTGAATATAATCTTCAACTTTCCATTACCTGTATTTATGTTTTGCTTTCCCTATATTATTACTTATATTTTAAAACTGATTATTAATATTACTCTTTTGCCAAAGATGAACTGTGCATTTAAAGAGACACTGTCCATTCAGGGCAAAGCCTCTGTGAAAAGGCCCCCCCCCTCTTACTCACTTATACATCCCTGTCCAGCACTCCCCCTTAAATCCTTCCCCCACTGCAGCCGGCACCAAAATACCTTTTGTTTGTTTTTGTAGAAGCATAAAGAGAGCAGTGAAGTCATCCCCTTTTGTCAGTGGCCCCTAAACCTAAGAACTGCCACAAGTAAAGGGGTCAAATGCTCCCTGCATACCCAATAGCACTGGGTACTTTGCGATGACTGAGGTGGAGAAAAGATAGGTGGAGATCACTAAAGTGGGTGAGAGGGTTGGGGAGGACCTTTTCACAGACATTTTCACTTTACCCTGAATGCGTAAAGTGACCATTTCTCTTTAACTGGTAATACAATATTTTTTATATATCTATGCTCTTAAAGGAGGTTAATTTGATCTCCTTTTACTCAACTTTATTCAGAACTCATGGCTGGGTCAGTCAGGACAGTTTGGTGTTAGTGTGAAAAGAAGCTGCCATTGCTGGACTGTCTTTTTAGAAAGCCTAGACACACTGAAGCACTCAGTAGAAAATATTTGCTTCTAAAATCATTATTTTGTAAAGAAACTGACATGAACAATCAGTTGGTAAATTTGTAGATGTTTAACTAGAAGTAACCAAAAAAAATGTTGTTTGTTTGGCATAGTATAAGCAGTACATTAATTTGAATGTGCTATAAATATAGGATCTGCCAACAAGTAGTTTACCTTCTGAGTAGCAAAGAGTTCCCGATTAAGCCTCATCTCATTTATAAAATTAATTGTGAATGTACTATAAAATCATCTTCTAACTCATACAATTTGGCTGTTCTAATCTCTATTTCAAAAGCTGTAGCCCAAGGGAAGACATCACTGTTGAAGCTCTAGTTGGTTATATATGATAGGAGTTTTTTTTAATCCATAGTAATTGTTACCCCTAATCAATGTGTCTTTTAAATGATTGCTCCATAGGCAGTATTTGGAATATAGGAGGCACAAAATCTTGGTCCCAATTTTAGTAACAGTTCCTAAGGGCTTTAGGATATCACCAAAATAATATGGTCGTGATTCTGTAACTTCTGGTGCCGCCATAACGTTTATGCCTTCCACAGTTTTCCCACAGCATGATATGACCATTTAATCACTATTATAGTCCGTCCCAGCCTTACTGTGTCATCCTATTTACTAAAGCACATTAAAAATGGAATAGAAGAAAAACTAGCACATCAGTCTACTTTACACAAATGTCAGCTAAAATTTGATTGGCAGATGTAGTCAACATAAATTCCATTTATTTATTGTTTTTTTGTTTCCAAATCAGCCAAACACGCTGTTGTTTGTGCCAAGTTTATGGTTTTGATAAAGGCACAGTCCATCTTCTTTTTGGTGCTTTACCATCCAACTTGAACAAAATATAACATCTATATTGACAATTTTTTCACCGGATATTTGAACGAAAAAATGCCAAAAAAAATCTTGCCTAGACCAATACATCAGATGCTTTGTCAGATGCCAGATTAAATAACAAAATCCAAATATGCCAGTGACATCAATAGAAGATAAGCTAAGAAACTCTTACTAATCCTCATGACATTTGAAACAGATTCAGGGACTATTACGCTACTCTATTTAATCCTCTAAAAAAATTGTTCATGCATCACTGACATATCAAAGGATCAGATACATCTACATAGAACAAGATTCTAACCTGAAGACAGTAAGGGGCTATTTTAGCAGAAGTGGGGAATAAGTCATGCAGTTCCAAAAATTAAAGTTAAACAAATTCAATTCTAAATTGTAGCAGATTGCAACTGTTAATTCTCCTAGGTAAAATGCAGATATTCAAATTCATATTCATGCTATCCACATGGCATGTTACTATTTGTACCCCAATGCAATCATTACAGTCTCACTAATTTGGACTTAGATCATCACCAACTTTTGTATTTTGCCTAGAGAATTAATATTTGTCCAGTCTGCAAAGATTAAACCAGTTATTCCTACCTATTTTTAATAGATGACTTGCTTTGGCCACTGCCAAATGCAGCATCATGCAACAAAGAGCTGCCATTGCAATTTTAAAGATTGTGAGCAGATGTTCGCACATGAAAGTAGCAATAAATACTCAGTGAGGGATTTGTTTACCATTCAAGCTCAGTTTATGGGATAGTGTTAATGTTAGGCTCAGGGGTTAGAGGGATAAATGTTTCTAGAGAGATTGTTAATGCCTCATATAAGGGATTACATATAGTTTAACGGATAGGACAAGACATGCCCCTCCTGTCAGCCCCCCCCTTTTTTTTTTTACACTTCATATCTTCTATGCATCTTCTCTTTGGTTTGGTCATTTGACAGGCAGGTCCTCTTCTTCCCTCCAACAGTATGCAGTTCTTACACCTACACAGACTGGCGCTCTCCTAATGATGTGTGCGTTTTGTGCAAATGATTGCTTGGGCTCACAGGAAGTGAGCTAACTCAATCCTCCCTGTGAATTAAAAAAAATATTTATACATAATATATACAGTATATCTATATGCAAAACAAAAAACAGAAGACAGAGCCTTTTCCTACTTCATTAACATTTATTAAAATTCAATTACCAAAGTACATCAAACTACTCACATGTGAGAGGTGGAAAACAATCGATGTATGTAACAACAACCAGAAACGTGGCTGCAGAGCTGAGGTGGCAGAGCTCCACCTCCTGTGTCAGGATTAAGAGTGGTCTGGGGCAGTGACAGCTGTGATCTGTCACAGGAGGTGGAGTTCTCTTCCCACACCTCCCGGCTCTGCCTCCTGTGTAAGTATGCCTAGTATGCATACTTAGTGATGGCTGTCATGGTTGTAGGAGACCGAGTTTTCCTCCCGCACCTCCCGGCTCGACCTCCTGTGTCAGGATTAAGAGTGGTGCGGGGACAGCTGTGATCTGTCACAGGAGGCGGAGCTCTCCTCCCACACTGCCTGCCCCCCTCCTGTGACAGTCGATTCAGGATGGAGAGTGGGTATACAAACACTCACTGATCAGCTGAACGGTGAGTGTTTGTAAATTACTGGACATACGGGTCTATTCACTAAGCTGCTGAGGGCAGCTGAGTGAACAACCAACCCCAAGTGAAGTGAGCAGAACACTGTTCGGCTATTCACTTCAGGCTGGTACGGCTGATTTCAGCCGTGCATCGGCTGAAATCAGCCGTACATCGGCTTGCTTCACATGGCTTCGGGTCGGCCGAACATGCTCAGCATGTTCGGTCGACCGAAGTGCAGAAGGAGTTTGACTCAGCCGATCCAACATCTGGATCGGCTGAGCCGATCTCCGGCAGGCTACTCACTACTGTTCGACCTATTCTTATAGATGCCGAACAGCAGTGAGTGAATAGTCGAATGCCGATGAGCAGCATTCGGCTCGGCTGCTCTGCTCGGTCCCTCAGAGGGACC